>NC_138223.1:59824353-59916853 GCF_964197995.2 Scardinius erythrophthalmus | reverse complement strand
GTGGGCTTGACCTCCGGCCTCCTCTTCCTCTCGTCCTCCTCCTCTTCCTCCTCCAGCGCTTTAGTGAGGCTGAAACACACACACACACACACAGTCAGCTGTGAGAGTGTTGAGGCCCGTTCACACCAGGGACGATAACTATCACTAGGGGTGGGCGATATCTCGATATTTACGATATATCGAGATATTTTTTAAACTCGATATGGATTTTGACATATCGTATATATCGATATATTGTTTATATTTAATTCTGATTTCGCCAATTTGCTTGTTTGCCTTCTCTGTGCTGTGCTCGCCCCCGCCCTCGCGTGTTTGTCTCATTCAAGTCCCCCGAGTCCGGTCAGGCACATCAATCTTTCCCCCCCCAGCGAGTGCTTGAAGTGCGTCAGAAACAGTGCGCGCGCGATCAGTTGTTGTTGGTATTTTTTTGTGTAGCGTCGCCTCTCGCCGCATTGCTTTTGTTTGAGGGCGCTTAACACTCACACCTAACATGCTCCCCTAGAAACGGGCCTGGCAGCTCGCGCCAGCTCTAGACACGTTCAAAGTTTCCTGATTGTGACGGATGGCCGAATTTACATGACACATTATAAATTAGCATTAGCCTAAGTTACCTATTCTGCTATATACATTGCCGAAAAGAAGAGAAGAAGATAAAGGTGGATAAAGACAGAGGTAAAGTGATGTAATGAATGAACAGTTTATCTAATTGCATAGTAGTAAGATACTGTAATTTAATGGCAGTTATTTTTACCTTAAACTTTATGCTAGCAGTTGTTCTGAGTTCTCCAGAGGCCCCAGACAGTGTTATTTTGTAACAATCATGTAAATTTTTAGATGCATTTTTATCACTTTTTTTTAATTAATGTTTTACTCTACAGTTGTGCAGTTTTGGGGGGATATATGGCATTTTTTTTATTTATTTGCCAAAATTAGTAATGATATTTCTATACAGGTTTATTAAAAATAGTGCAATATGTATTATTTCTTCCTTTATTTTACAGTTAAATTATTATTTTTGTATACAGGGATTTTTTTTTTTTTTATGTTGCAGAAGCACTTTGTTCCTACATGAACAGCCTACCAATTTGCACTTCAATAAAAAAGACTGTGGTATTTGGCATATTTGTTTTTGCAGTAGTTTTTGGGGGGTTATTTTTCCTGTAAAGATATCGAGATATATATCGTATATCGAGATATAGCAAAATATATCGAGATATATTTTTTGCTCCATATCGCCCAGCCCTAACTATCACTAAAGTTTTAATGATCGCTCTAACTCTAAGAGAATAGCAGAGTCCACGACGCAACTATAACTATAACCACAGATAAGCGATATCGCTGGAATCGCTTTCAGAGTGATGCTTTCCAGCTGATGAACGATAAAAACACTGACAGCCAATCAGAATCCATCCTGCATCCTGCATCCAGATGATGAAACTTGTAAACAGTTTTATAAGTTATACAGATGATAAAACGCTTATAATAAACAATTTCATGCACTGGTCTGGATGCTAATATAGTTATCATTACAGTTATCATTATAACTATGATTAGTTATGGTTACAGTTATGGTCAGTAGTGGCATTACAGTTATGGTCAGCTGGTGTCAACGCTAATACAGTTATGTTACAGTAATGGTGTGCTGGTGTTGAACGGGTCATTAGTGTGTGTATCTGTGAGTGTATCTGAGCACCTCTTGACCACCTCGTTGTCCACCAGCGAGCTGTCCACCACCACGATCTGCTGCGGGATGCTGAGGTCCAGGCTCAGCAGGCCCAGGGTCATGAGGGTCAGGCAGCAGGCACTGGCGCCCCCTGGAGCGTCCATGGGGAACTGCAGCATGCCCTGCGTGTGGGCCTCGTGCTCCTCGGCTCCCGGGCCCTCGGGGTCCTCCTGGAAGTGGAAGCTGTTGGGTCTGTCACTGCGGTCGCCCTCGTATAAACCCGTCATCAGAGCGAACGCCTCGTCAAAGGTGAGGCTCGGGAAACGCCACGTGAAGAACCTGCAGCACACGGACCGACCGTAACTGGACAGCACCAGTGTGGAGTGCGAGCACAGTAACAGCCCTCGTCCTTCCCTCGGCTCATTCTGACCCAGACATGCATTTATTTTAAATTGTGTGTTCAACGGAGGGGTCCAAGACCCCATGACTTTTGTCGCAATTGAACACACTTGTCAGCACTGTAGTAGTGCTGGGACAGCTGGTAGGACATGGACAGGTGTGTGTGTGTGTGTGTCTGTGTGTGTGTGTGTGTGTGTGTGTGACCTGTAGTAGTGATGGGACAGCTGGTAGGACATGGGCAGGTGTGTGTGTGTGTGTGTGTGTGTGTGACCTGTAGTAGTGCTGGGACAGCTGGTAGGACATGGGCAGGTGTGTGTGTGTGTGTGTGTGTGTGTGTGACCTGTAGTAGTGCTGGGACAGCTGGTAGGACATGGGCAGGTGTGTGTGTGTGTGTGTGTGTGTGTGTGTGACCTGTAGTAGTGCTGGGACAGCTGGTAGGACATGGGCAGGTGTGTGTGTGTGTGTGTGTGTGTGTGTGTGTGTGTGTGTGTGTGTGTGTGTGTGTGTGTGTGTGTGTGACCTGTAGTAGTGCTGGGACAGCTGGTAGGACATGGGCAGGTGTGTGTGTGTGTGTGTGTGTGTGTGTGTGTGTGACCTGTAGTAGTGCTGGGACAGCTGGTAGGACATGGGCAGGTGTGTGTGTGTGTGTGTGTGTGTGTGTGTGTGTGTGTGTGTGACCTGTAGTAGTGCTGGGACAGCTGGTAGGACATGGGCAGGTGTGTGTGTGTGTGTGTGTGTGTGTGTGTGTGTGTGTGTGTGTGTGTGTGTGTGTGTGTGACCTGTAGTAGTGCTGGGACAGCTGGTAGGACATGGGCAGGTGTGTGTGTGTGTGTGTGTGTGACCTGTAGTAGTGCTGGGACAGCTGGTAGGACATGGGCAGGTGTGTGTGTGTGTGTGTGTGTGTGACCTGTAGTAGTGCTGGGACAGCTGGTAGGACATGGGCAGGTGTGTGTGTGTGTGTGTGTGTGTGTGTGACCTGTAGTAGTGCTGGGACAGCTGGTAGGACATGGGCAGGTGTGTGTGTGTGTGTGTGTGTGTGTGTGTGTGTGTGTGTGACCTGTAGTAGTGCTGGGACAGCTGGTAGGACATGGGCAGGTGTGTGTGTGTGTGTGTGTGTGTGTGTGTGTGTGTGTGTGTGTGACCTGTAGTAGTGCTGGGACAGCTGGTAGGACATGGGCAGGAAGGGCAGCGAGTGGCACTTCTTCAGGTGGGCTTTGGTGATGGGCCGCCGCCGGTTCACTAGCGCCCGGCTACGACACGTCTGGAAGGCCTGGGACAAAACCTCTTCGCTGTAGCGCGTGTACAGACAGAACGTCTAGAACACACACACACGATCACTGACACGTCACTCATACATGAACACAGTATAAACACCTGTGTGTGTGTGTGTGTGTGTGTGTGTGTGTGTACCTGGAAGGGTCTGTAGTTCTTCATCTGAGCGTTGGTGAGCACTAGCGTGCTCTGAATTAAATTAAACAGCACCAGAACATCAATGTCCTCCTTCCTGAAACACACAGTCATTACAGTCCAACATCCAAACAGTTCAAAACATCAAACATCAAACAAACATCAAATAATGGTAATAAGAATAGTGTTTAATGAAAGGTGTCTTCCAGAGCTCAAAGCACTTGATAAGCAAAACTTAATTAAAAACATGATTTAAACACATACAATTGTGTCAGTTTGTTTATTAAAATGAATAGTGTGAAGTTATTACACACACACCTCTTCAAGATGTCTATAGTGCGCTCAAGTGATTCGTCAATTGTGTACACCTTAAACCTGAGGAAACACACACACACACGTAAGACTCAAAGATTCATCTGCAGAGAATACGATTCAGTGTTCTTATTGTTAACTAAAACTATAAAAATTAAGTAATTTAAATAAAAAAAATATCTATAAAAAAAGGAAATAAAAATATATTTTTAAAAATTATTTAAAAAACATGATGAAAATTACAAATGTTGTATTGCAACTAACTGATTTATGTAATAAATCAAAGCTATATAGAAACATACATTAAAGAGCCTTAAAATGATAAAAACACTAACAAAATGACTCAATTAAAATGAAAACTCAAAATATAAAAATAAAAGCTAATTTAGAATATGAATAAAAACTGTAATACTAAAAGAACATGGGTGTGTGTGTACTTGTGAAAGAGTTCATCTCGCGTGTCTGGTATGATGACATCACTGGAGCCGTAGCTGGAGCTGAACTTTGACCTCAGAGAGCGTACAAACTCCTTATACTCCTCAGCACACACCTGTAACACACACACACGCACACACACACACGATAAGATCCGATTCAACAGTCACAATCCAATTCTAAGGTAAATATCATTTTTTTACTGGAGAAGCGAAATGACTGATATTAAAGATATTAAAGGTTTTCTGAATGGTCAAAAGGTCAAAATGAACTGAGTTTGTGCTTAAAACAAAAACAAATATCTGTCATAGGAGTCAGAAAAACACTCTTTATTCAAAGGGAAAACGATTATTTTTCTGAGCACCATTGCAGTTTTACAGTGTAGAAACTGAAGATTTCTGAGACACATTTTTCTAAAAAATCTACAACTAGTTCAGATTAATACGGGTAAAACACTTCTCACAAGTATCAGTTTTTGTGGACATTTAAATACTCGTTGAAAGGTTTCGTTTGGCAGTAAGAAGAAAATGACATTAATAATAGTAAAAAAGGAAACGCAGAATTGATTGAGAATCTTTGAAGAATCGAGTCTCACCTTCACATCGTTGTAGTCGTCAGTTCGGTTCAGGAATTTGGCCATCAGCTCTTTATCCTGATACATCTCAGCCAGACAAATCCTACAAAACAGTCAAGTCAAGTCAAGTCAACTTTATTTATATAGCGCTTTTCACAATACAGATTGTATCAAAGCAGCTTCACAGTATTAAATAAAATAGTACATCAGTGTTTGTTTCTGGTGTAAAACATCCACGTTTGGTAATGCAGATCAATAGCACTGTTGAATCGATTAATCAAATTAAGTATCCCCAACTGAGCAAGCCAAAGGCAACAGTGGCAAGGAACCGAAAAACTCCATCAGGTGACCTAATGGAGAAAAAAAAACCTTGGGAGAACCCAGGCTCAGTCGGGGGCCAGTTCTCCTCTGGCGTTTATGAAGTAGAGACCGGATTTAACTGTAAGATTAAAATATTATATGAATGCCTGACTGAAGAGATGCGTCTTTAATCTAGTTTTAAACTGCGAGAGCGAATCTGAGCAACGAACAGTATCAGGAAGGCTATTCCAGAGTTTTGGTGCTAAATGTGAAAATGCTCTCCCTCCTTTGGTGGATCTGGATATCCTAGGTATGACCAGAAGCCTCGAATTTAGTGATCTTAAAGAGCGCGATGGATTATAGGGCGATAGAAGATCCGTTAAATAAACTGGAGCTAAGCCGTTTAGGGCTTTATAAGTCAGTAGCAATACCTTGTAATTAATACGGAACTTTATAGGTAACCAATGTAGTGATGATAAAATTGGTGTTATATGGTCAAACTTTCTTGATCTAGTAAGAACTCTTTAAGCATTACAGTAATCTAGTCTCGAGGTCATGAATGCATGAACTAGCTTTTCTGCATCAGAGACAGATAGCATGTTACGTAATTTAGCAATATTTCTAAGGTGAAAAAATGCTGTTTTTGTAACATATGAAATATGATTTTCAAAAGACAAGTTACAATCTAATATAACACCCAGGTCTTTTACTGTAGAGGATAAAGTAACAGGACACCCTACTATGTTAAAGTTGTATTGTGAGAGGTTTTGTGGGCGGTTTTTTGAACCGATAAGTAGTACCTCTGTCTTATCTGGATTTAATAAAAGAAAATTGTGCGTCATCCAATCTTTTATATCTTTAACACACTCTGTCAATTTGGATAATTTAGCGTTTTCATCCGGCCGTGATGAAATATATAGTTGAGTGTCATCAGCATAACAATGGAAACTAATTCCATGTTTCCTTATAATATTTCCAAGTGGCAGCATATATATTGAGAATAATAGAGGGCCTAACACAGATCCTTGCGGCACTCCATAGTTTACTGGAGTTATGATCGATTTTTCTCCGTTTAAATAGACAAAATGGTAGCGGTCAGATAGGTATGATCTGAACCAGCTTAATGCTTGTCCTTGAACACCGGTATAGTTTTGTAGCCGATCTAAGAGTATTGTGTGATCTATAGTATCGAACGCAGCACTAAGATCAAGTAAAACTAGTATTGAGATACAGCCTTGGTCAGAAGCTAAGAGTAAATCATTTGTGATTTTAACGAGCGCAGTTTCAGTGCTATGATGCGGCCTGAACCCAGACTGAAACTTTTCATAGGTGTCATTTTCTTGCAAGAAAGAGCCCAGTTGGGCAGACACAACTTTTTCTAATATTTTGGACATAAAAGGAAGATTTGAAATGGGTCTATAATTTGCTAGGTTATTTGGGTCTAATTGTGGTTTCTTAATGAGTGGTTTTATAACTGCCAATTTAAATGTTCTTGGAACATGACCTAAAGATAAAGACGAGTTAATAATATTGAGGAGAGGCTCTTCCACTATAGGTAACACTTTTTCAATAGTTTAGTTGGTATGGGATCTAATAAACATGTTGTTGTTTTAGAGGAAATGATACATTTATTTAACTCTTTTTGTTCTATAGTTGTAAAGCACTGTAATTGTTCTTGCGGGGTGATAATCGAGGCTGAATTATAAGGCGCGATTGAAGATTGAACGTTTACAATTGTGGATCTGATGTTTTCTATTTTCTCAGTGAAAAAATTCATGAAATCATTACTACTAAACTGTAACGGAATATTTTGTTCAGGTGACGCTTGTTTATTTGTTAGTCTAGCCACGGTGTTAAATAAGAACCTAGGATTGTTTTGGTTATTTTCTATTAGTTTGCGGAGATGCTCAGCCCTGGCCGCTTTTAGGGCCTTTTTATAGCGTGACGTACTGTCTTTCCAAGCGATTCTAAAAACCTCTAAATTAGTTTGTTTCCATTTACGCTCTAAATTACGGGTTTCTCTCTTTAGAACACGAGTAGTATTGTTGTACCATGGTGCTTTAATTTTCTCTCTGACCTTTTTTAGTCTCATAGGTGCAACAATATCCCATTTTCCAGAGAGAACGGTGCTCATAGTGCTGGTTAGTTCGTCTAGTTCATCTGTTTGTTTAGGTTCAGGCAGCAGCTGAGACAGATCCGATAAGCAATTTGAAAAATTATCTATGGTGGATGGAAGGATTGTTCTGCCTAATCGATAACGCGGCGCAGCATGATATATTACCGGGGTACGTAATATGCAAGTTACCATGTAATGGTCAGTTACATCATCACTTTGCGGAATGATATCTATATCGGTTGGATCGGTTCCATGTGATATAATTAAATCGAGTGTATGATTAAAACGATGAGTTGGTCCGGTAACGTTTTGCTTAACCCCAAAGGAGTTTAATAAGTCTATAAACGCAGCCCCTAACGTATCATTTTGATTATCTACGTGTATGTTAAAATCTCCAACAATTAATATTTTATCGACATTGACCAATAGATCTGAGAGAAAATTTGCAAATTCTTTTAGGAAATCAGCGTAAGGCCCTGGTGGTCTATATACGGTAGCCAAGGCTAAAGATAATAGGGATGTTTTTCTATCATCTAAGAGCGTAACATTTAGTACAAGTACTTCAAATGAAATAAACTTATAACCCGTTTTCTGAGTAACATTGAGAATATCTCTATAGATAGTTGCAATAACGCCGCCACGACCAATCAGACGGGGCTCGTGCTTATAGGAGTATCCTGATGGAGTAGACTCATTTAGACCGAAATAATCATTTGGTTTAAGCCAGGTTTCAGTAAGGCAAAGTACATCGAAGCTATTATCTGTGACTATTTCATTTACAATAACTGCCTTAGGTGTGAGTGATCTAATGTTTAAAAGACCTAGCTTTAGAAATTGTTTTTGTTTACTAATAGCAACATTTTCTGTTTTAATAACAATTAGATTTTTCCTAGATCCTGCAGTAGATTTATTATTTGATCGCACTAAACGAGGAATAGACACAGTTTCTATGCAATGTTCTACACTACTATTTATATCAGTTAATTTGGTGCAGCAGAGACTATGATTTGGACTTTTGGTTACTAGTCAAAAGGTATTTAACATTTTGGAGATGTTATCTGACAGAAGATCCGATCCGAATCTGTTTGGGTGTAAGCCATCAGCACGGTATAGCCTAGGACGCTCCCAAAACAGATTCCAATTATTTACAAAGAGCAGTTTCTGCTCATTGCACCATGACGTTAACCATTCATTTAGCGCGAATAATCTACTAAACTTGTCATGTCCTAGACGGTACGTGGGAAGCGGTCCTGACACAATGATCGTTATATCAGGCGATGTGCTGCTTACTGTATCGATCAGATTCCTGAAGTCTTTCTTCAGAACTTCCGTCTGGCGCAGCCTGATGTCGTTCACTCCCGCGTGCAATACCAAAGTTCCGACGCGCTCGTTATCGTTCAGAATCTCGGGAACGCGAGCAGCGATTTCAGAAACACGAGCACCAGGAAAGCAGTGACTGTGCACCTTATTTTTACCTGATGTAGCATGGACGTGCCGAACAATGGAATCACCGATGATCAAAGCATCGCGTTCTGTTTCGCGAAGAGGGGAGAAGCGGTTTTGTGTGGATATCTCGAAAACCGGGAGGGTCGGAGAGAGTTTTCTTGGTCTAGACCTGGCTCGCGTCTTCCGCTGCGGAAAAATCCAGGCTTCGTGATGGCATGTTGGAGCAGGAGTGAACGAGACCATGGCTGATCGCGACCTCGACGTTCGGGACCGATGTTGAGGAACGCACGGAGTAGACGAGGTCGGAGTCATCGGGTTAGTAACGTTAGTCTCTGATTTGTGTGCCTCGGCACGTGATGTTTCAAGAGCTAACCGCCGGTCTATCAGCTCGGCTTTTCTTACTAAAAGGTCGTGGATCTGTTTCTCAACAGCTTCCAGCTCAGACTGCACCGCGTGCAGCTCAAATGTGTCCTCACCTGCACCAAAAGGTAGACTACTTACATTTGATATATTCGCCATTTTAACAGATGGACAGTAAGTTAAGTTAGCAACGACGCTACCAGTGGTGCTATCAATATTAATACTAATTTATAGCTTAAGTCTTGGATATAATCCGTCTTTTCAGTGGTACGGGTGTAGAGTAGACGCACGATAGGCGAAAAAATGTTTGTTTTTTCGCCTTCAGCCATCAGACAGCCATCAGATTTACAGAGTTTCATTACTCTAAAGTCAGACGTGTGTCAGTCTGCAGTCATTATAAAGAGCAGTGTGAGTGTGTGAGTGTATTTGTACACACACCTGTAGTTCAGGCAGGTCTGCGGGTTCTTCATGATGTAGCGTGAGCGTCGGCTGACAGACAGAGATGTTTTATCCAGCGATAACTCAAACTCAGCATGCAGCACGTCACGAACCACTGTCCAGGGCACGAACGGCCTCTTCAGCTACACACACACACCATATAAATACACCCATGAGCTTCTAGTTTATTAACGCTGCTTGTGTGTGTGTGTGTGTGTGTGTGTGTTAATTTTTCCCATCACTGTTATCATCTAGCTACTGGAGTGCCTCAGGGCTCAGTGCTGGGACCGCTTCTCTTCTCCATCTACATGACATCACTAGATCTGTCATTCAGAAACATGGTTTATCCCATCACTGTTATCATCTAGCTACTGGAGTGCCTCAGGGCTCAGTGCTGGGACCGCTTCTCTTCTCCATCTACATGTCATCACTAGATCTGTCATTCAGAAACATGGTTTATCCCATCACTGTTATCATCTAGCTACTGGAGTGCCTCAGGGCTCAGTGCTGGGACCGCTTCTCTTCTCCATCTACATGTCATCACTAGTGTCTGTCATTCAGAAACATGGTTTACCCCATCACTGTTATCATCTAGCTACTGGAGTGCCTCAGGGCTCAGTGCTGGGACCGCTTCTCTTCTACATCTACATGTCATCACTAGATCTGTCATTCAGAAACATGGTTTATCCCATCACTGTTATCATCTAGCTACTGGAGTGCCTCAGGGCTCAGTGCTGGGACCGCTTCTCTTCTCCATCTACATGTCATCACTAGTGTCTGTCATTCAGAAACATGGTTTACCCCATCACTGTTATCATCTAGCTACTGGAGTGCCTCAGGGCTCAGTGCTGGGACCGCTTCTCTTCCCCATCTACATGTCATCACTAGTGTCTGTCATTCAGAAACATGGTTTATCCCATCACTGTTATCATCTAGCTACTGGAGTGCCTCAGGGCTCAGTGCTGGGACCGCTTCTCTTCTCCATCTACATGTCATCACTAGATCTGTCATTCAGAAACATGGTTTACCCCATCACTGTTATCATCTAGCTACTGGAGTGCCTCAGGGCTCAGTGCTGGGACCACTTCTCTTCTCTATCTACATGTCATCACTAGATCTGTCATTCAGAAACATGGTTTATCCCATCACTGTTATCATCTAACTACTGGAGTGCCTCAGGGCTCAGTGCTGGGACCGCTTCTCTTCTCCATCTACATGTCATCACTAGTGTCTGTCATTCAGAAACATGGTTTACCCCATCACTGTTATCATCTAGCTACTGGAGTGCCTCAGGGCTCAGTGCTGGGACCACTTCTCTTCTCCATCTACATGTCATCACTAGATCTGTCATTCAGAAACATGGTTTATCCCATCACTGTTATCATCTAGCTACTGGAGTGCCTCAGGGCTCAGTGCTGGGACCGCTTCTCTTCCCCATCTACATGTCATCACTAGTGTCTGTCATTCAGAAACATGGTTTATCCCATCACTGTTATCATCTAGCTACTGGAGTGCCTCAGGGCTCAGTGCTGGGACCGCTTCTCTTCTCCATCTACATGCCATCACTAGATCTGTCATTCAGAAACATGGTTTATCTCATCACTGTAATCATCTAGCTACTGGAGTGCCTCAGGGCTCAGTGCTGGGACCGCTTCTCTTCTCCATCTACATGTCATCACTAGTGTCTGTCATTCAGAAACATGGTTTATCTCATCACTGTTATCATCTAGCTACTGGAGTGCCTCAGGGCTCAGTGCTGGGACCGCTTCTCTTCTCCATCTACATGTCATCACTAGTGTCTGTCATTCAGAAACATGGTTTATCCCATCACTGTTATCATCTAGATACTGGAGTGCCTCAGGGCTCAGTGCTGGGACCGCTTCTCTTCTCCATCTACATGTCATCACTAGATCTGTCATTCAGAAACATGGTTTATCCCCATCACTGTTATCATCTAGCTACTGGAGTGCCTCAGGGCTCAGTGCTGGGACCGCTTCTCTTCTCCATCTACATGTCATCACTAGATCTGTCATTCAGAAACATGGTTTATCCCATCACTGTTATCATCTAGCTACTGGAGTGCCTCAGGGCTCAGTGCTGGGACCGCTTCTCTTCTCCATCTACATGTCATCACTAGATCTGTCATTCAGAAACATGGTTTATCCCCATCACTGTTATCATCTAGCTACTGGAGTGTCTCAGGGCTCAGTGCTGGGACCGCTTCTCTTCTCCATCTACATATCACTAGATCTGTCATTCAGAAACATGGTTTATCCCCATCACTGTTATCATCTAGCTACTGGAGTGTCTCAGGGCTCAGTGCTGGGACCGCTTCTCTTCTCCATCTACATGTCATCACTAGATCTGTCATTCAGAAACATGGTTTATCCCCATCACTGTTATCATCTAGCTACTGGAGTGCCTCAGGGCTCAGTGCTGGGACCGCTTCTCTTCTCCATCTACATGTCATCACTAGATCTGTCATTCAGAAACATGGTTTATCCCATCACTGTTATCATCTAGCTACTGGAGTGCCTCAGGGCTCAGTGCTGGGACCGCTTCTCTTCTCCATCTACATGTCATCACTAGATCTGTCATTCAGAAACATGGTTTATCCCATCACTGTTATCATCTAGCTACTGGAGTGCCTCAGGGCTCAGTGCTGGGACCGCTTCTCTTCTCCATCTACATGTCATCACTAGTGTCTGTCATTCAGAAACATGGTTTATCCCATCACTGTTATCATCTAGCTACTGGAGTGCCTCAGGGCTCAGTGCTGGGACCGCTTCTCTTCTCCATCTACATGTCATCACTAGGATCTGTCATTCAGAAACATGGTTTATCCCATCACTGTTATCATCTAGCTACTGGAGTGCCTCAGGGCTCAGTGCTGGGACCACTTCTCTTCTCAATCTACATGTCATCACTAGTGTCTGTCATTCAGAAACATGGTTTATCCCATCACTGTTATCATCTAGCTACTGGAGTGCCTCAGGGCTCAGTGCTGGGACCGCTTCTCTTCTCCATCTACATGTCATCACTAGTGTCTGTCATTCAGAAACATGGTTTATCCCCATCACTGTTATCATCTAGCTACTGGAGTGCCTCAGGGCTCAGTGCTGGGACCACTTCTCTTCTCCATCTACATGTCATCACTAGATCTGTCATTCAGAAACATGGTTTATCCCATCACTGTTATCATCTAGCTACTGGAGTGCCTCAGGGCTCAGTGCTGGGACCACTTCTCTTCTCCATCTACATGTCATCACTAGATCTGTCATTCAGAAACATGGTTTATCCCATCACTGTTATCATCTAGCTACTGGAGTGCCTCAGGGCTCAGTGCTGGGACCGCTTCTCTTCTCCATCTACATGTCATCACTAGTGTCTGTCATTCAGAAACATGGTTTATCCCCATCACTGTTATCATCTAGCTACTGGAGTGCCTCAGGGCTCAGTGCTGGGACCGCTTCTCTTCTCCATCTACATGTCATCACTAGGATCTGTCATTCAGAAACATGGTTTACCCCATCACTGTTAACAACTAGCTACTGGAGTGCCTCAGGGCTCAGTGCTGGGACCGCTTCTCTTCTCCATCTACATGTCATCACTAGATCTGTCATTCAGAAACATGGTTTATCCCATCACTGTTATCATCTAGCTACTGGAGTGCCTCAGGGCTCAGTGCTGGGACCGCTTCTCTTCTCCATCTACATGTCATCACTAGATCTGTCATTCAGAAACATGGTTTATCCCATCACTGTTATCATCTAGCTACTGGAGTGCCTCAGGGCTCAGTGCTGGGACCGCTTCTCTTCTCCATCTACATGTCATCACTAGTGTCTGTCATTCAGAAACATGGTTTACCCCATCACTGTTATCATCTAGCTACTGGAGTGCCTCAGGGCTCAGTCCTGGGACCGCTTCTCTTCTCCATCTACATGACATCACTAGATCTGTCATTCAGAAACATGGTTTATCCCATCACTGTTATCATCTAGCTACTGGAGTGCCTCAGGGCTCAGTGCTGGGACCGCTTCTCTTCTCCATCTACATGTCATCACTAGATCTGTCATTCAGAAACATGGTTTATCCCATCACTGTTATCATCTAGCTACTGGAGTGCCTCAGGGCTCAGTGCTGGGACCGCTTCTCTTCTACATCTACATGTCATCACTAGATCTGTCATTCAGAAACATGGTTTATCCCATCACTGTTATCATCTAGCTACTGGAGTGCCTCAGGGCTCAGTGCTGGGACCGCTTCTCTTCTCCATCTACATGTCATCACTAGGATCTGTCATTCAGAAACATGGTTTACCCCATCACTGTTATCATCTAGCTACTGGAGTGCCTCAGGGCTCAGTGCTGGGACCGCTTCTCTTCTCCATCTACATGTCATCACTAGGATCTGTCATTCAGAAACATGGTTTATCCCATCACTGTTATCATCTAGCTACTGGAGTGCCTCAGGGCTCAGTGCTGGGACCGCTTCTCTTCTCCATCTACATGTCATCACTAGATCTGTCATTCAGAAACATGGTTTATCCCATCACTGTTATCATCTAGCTACTGGAGTGCCTCAGGGCTCAGTGCTGGGACCGCTTCTCTTCTCCATCTACATGTCATCACTAGGATCTGTCATTCAGAAACATGGTTTACCCCATCACTGTTATCATCTAGCTACTGGAGTGCCTCAGGGCTCAGTCCTGGGACCGCTTCTCTTCTCCATCTACATGACATCACTAGATCTGTCATTCAGAAACATGGTTTATCCCATCACTGTTATCATCTAGCTACTGGAGTGCCTCAGGGCTCAGTGCTGGGACCGCTTCTCTTCTCCATCTACATGTCATCACTAGGATCTGTCATTCAGGAACATGGTTTATCTCATCACTGTTATCATCTAGCTACTGGAGTGCCTCAGGGCTCAGTGCTGGGACCGCTTCTCTTCCCCATCTACATGTCATCACTAGTGTCTGTCATTCAGAAACATGGTTTATCCCATCACTGTTATCATCTAGCTACTGGAGTGCCTCAGGGCTCAGTGCTGGGACCGCTTCTCTTCTCCATCTACATGTCATCACTAGATCTGTCATTCAGAAACATGGTTTACCCCATCACTGTTATCATCTAGCTACTGGAGTGCCTCAGGGCTCAGTGCTGGGACCACTTCTCTTCTCTATCTACATGTCATCACTAGATCTGTCATTCAGAAACATGGTTTATCCCATCACTGTTATCATCTAGCTACTGGAGTGCCTCAGGGCTCAGTGCTGGGACCGCTTCTCTTCTCCATCTACATGCCATCACTAGATCTGTCATTCAGAAACATGGTTTATCCCATCACTGTTATCATCTAGCTACTGGAGTGCCTCAGGGCTCAGTGCTGGGACCGCTTCTCTTCTCCATCTACATGTCATCACTAGATCTGTCATTCAGAAACATGGTTTATCCCATCACTGTTATCATCTAACTACTGGAGTGCCTCAGGGCTCAGTGCTGGGACCGCTTCTCTTCTCCATCTACATGTCATCACTAGTGTCTGTCATTCAGAAACATGGTTTACCCCATCACTGTTATCATCTAGCTACTGGAGTGCCTCAGGGCTCAGTGCTGGGACCACTTCTCTTCTCCATCTACATGTCATCACTAGATCTGTCATTCAGAAACATGGTTTATCCCATCACTGTTATCATCTAGCTACTGGAGTGCCTCAGGGCTCAGTGCTGGGACCGCTTCTCTTCTCCATCTACATGTCATCACTAGATCTGTCATTCAGAAACATGGTTTATCCCATCACTGTTATCATCTAGCTACTGGAGTGCCTCAGGGCTCAGTGCTGGGACCGCTTCTCTTCCCCATCTACATGTCATCACTAGTGTCTGTCATTCAGAAACATGGTTTATCCCATCACTGTTATCATCTAGCTACTGGAGTGCCTCAGGGCTCAGTGCTGGGACCGCTTCTCTTCTCCATCTACATGCCATCACTAGATCTGTCATTCAGAAACATGGTTTATCTCATCACTGTAATCATCTAGCTACTGGAGTGCCTCAGGGCTCAGTGCTGGGACCGCTTCTCTTCTCCATCTACATGTCATCACTAGTGTCTGTCATTCAGAAACATGGTTTATCTCATCACTGTTATCATCTAGCTACTGGAGTGCCTCAGGGCTCAGTGCTGGGACCGCTTCTCTTCTCCATCTACATGTCATCACTAGTGTCTGTCATTCAGAAACATGGTTTATCCCATCACTGTTATCATCTAGATACTGGAGTGCCTCAGGGCTCAGTGCTGGGACCGCTTCTCTTCTCCATCTACATGTCATCACTAGATCTGTCATTCAGAAACATGGTTTATCCCCATCACTGTTATCATCTAGCTACTGGAGTGCCTCAGGGCTCAGTGCTGGGACCGCTTCTCTTCTCCATCTACATGTCATCACTAGATCTGTCATTCAGAAACATGGTTTATCCCATCACTGTTATCATCTAGCTACTGGAGTGCCTCAGGGCTCAGTGCTGGGACCGCTTCTCTTCTCCATCTACATGTCATCACTAGATCTGTCATTCAGAAACATGGTTTACCCCATCACTGTTATCATCTAGCTACTGGAGTGCCTCAGGGCTCAGTGCTGGGACCACTTCTCTTCTCCATCTACATGTCATCACTAGATCTGTCATTCAGAAACATGGTTTATCCCATCACTGTTATCATCTAGCTACTGGAGTGCCTCAGGGCTCAGTGCTGGGACCACTTCTCTTCTCTATCTACATGTCATCACTAGATCTGTCATTCAGAAACATGGTTTATCCCATCACTGTTATCATCTAACTACTGGAGTGCCTCAGGGCTCAGTGCTGGGACCGCTTCTCTTCTCCATCTACATGTCATCACTAGTGTCTGTCATTCAGAAACATGGTTTACCCCATCACTGTTATCATCTAGCTACTGGAGTGCCTCAGGGCTCAGTGCTGGGACCACTTCTCTTCTCCATCTACATGTCATCACTAGATCTGTCATTCAGAAACATGGTTTATCCCATCACTGTTATCATCTAGCTACTGGAGTGCCTCAGGGCTCAGTGCTGGGACCGCTTCTCTTCCCCATCTACATGTCATCACTAGTGTCTGTCATTCAGAAACATGGTTTATCCCATCACTGTTATCATCTAGCTACTGGAGTGCCTCAGGGCTCAGTGCTGGGACCGCTTCTCTTCTCCATCTACATGCCATCACTAGATCTGTCATTCAGAAACATGGTTTATCTCATCACTGTAATCATCTAGCTACTGGAGTGCCTCAGGGCTCAGTGCTGGGACCGCTTCTCTTCTCCATCTACATGTCATCACTAGTGTCTGTCATTCAGAAACATGGTTTATCTCATCACTGTTATCATCTAGCTACTGGAGTGCCTCAGGGCTCAGTGCTGGGACCGCTTCTCTTCTCCATCTACATGTCATCACTAGTGTCTGTCATTCAGAAACATGGTTTATCCCATCACTGTTATCATCTAGATACTGGAGTGCCTCAGGGCTCAGTGCTGGGACCGCTTCTCTTCTCCATCTACATGTCATCACTAGATCTGTCATTCAGAAACATGGTTTATCCCCATCACTGTTATCATCTAGCTACTGGAGTGCCTCAGGGCTCAGTGCTGGGACCGCTTCTCTTCTCCATCTACATGTCATCACTAGATCTGTCATTCAGAAACATGGTTTATCCCATCACTGTTATCATCTAGCTACTGGAGTGCCTCAGGGCTCAGTGCTGGGACCGCTTCTCTTCTCCATCTACATGTCATCACTAGTGTCTGTCATTCAGAAACATGGTTTACCCCATCACTGTTATCATCTAGCTACTGGAGTGCCTCAGGGCTCAGTGCTGGGACCGCTTCTCTTCTCCATCTACATGTCATCACTAGATCTGTCATTCAGAAACATGGTTTATCCCCATCACTGTTATCATCTAGCTACTGGAGTGTCTCAGGGCTCAGTGCTGGGACCGCTTCTCTTCTCCATCTACATATCACTAGATCTGTCATTCAGAAACATGGTTTATCCCCATCACTGTTATCATCTAGCTACTGGAGTGTCTCAGGGCTCAGTGCTGGGACCGCTTCTCTTCTCCATCTACATGTCATCACTAGATCTGTCATTCAGAAACATGGTTTATCCCCATCACTGTTATCATCTAGCTACTGGAGTGCCTCAGGGCTCAGTGCTGGGACCGCTTCTCTTCTCCATCTACATGTCATCACTAGATCTGTCATTCAGAAACATGGTTTATCCCATCACTGTTATCATCTAGCTACTGGAGTGCCTCAGGGCTCAGTGCTGGGACCGCTTCTCTTCTCCATCTACATGTCATCACTAGATCTGTCATTCAGAAACATGGTTTATCCCATCACTGTTATCATCTAGCTACTGGAGTGCCTCAGGGCTCAGTGCTGGGACCGCTTCTCTTCTCCATCTACATGTCATCACTAGTGTCTGTCATTCAGAAACATGGTTTATCCCATCACTGTTATCATCTAGCTACTGGAGTGCCTCAGGGCTCAGTGCTGGGACCGCTTCTCTTCTCCATCTACATGTCATCACTAGGATCTGTCATTCAGAAACATGGTTTATCCCATCACTGTTATCATCTAGCTACTGGAGTGCCTCAGGGCTCAGTGCTGGGACCACTTCTCTTCTCAATCTACATGTCATCACTAGTGTCTGTCATTCAGAAACATGGTTTATCCCATCACTGTTATCATCTAGCTACTGGAGTGCCTCAGGGCTCAGTGCTGGGACCGCTTCTCTTCTCCATCTACATGTCATCACTAGTGTCTGTCATTCAGAAACATGGTTTATCCCCATCACTGTTATCATCTAGCTACTGGAGTGCCTCAGGGCTCAGTGCTGGGACCACTTCTCTTCTCCATCTACATGTCATCACTAGATCTGTCATTCAGAAACATGGTTTATCCCATCACTGTTATCATCTAGCTACTGGAGTGCCTCAGGGCTCAGTGCTGGGACCACTTCTCTTCTCCATCTACATGTCATCACTAGATCTGTCATTCAGAAACATGGTTTATCCCATCACTGTTATCATCTAGCTACTGGAGTGCCTCAGGGCTCAGTGCTGGGACCGCTTCTCTTCTCCATCTACATGTCATCACTAGTGTCTGTCATTCAGAAACATGGTTTATCCCCATCACTGTTATCATCTAGCTACTGGAGTGCCTCAGGGCTCAGTGCTGGGACCGCTTCTCTTCTCCATCTACATGTCATCACTAGGATCTGTCATTCAGAAACATGGTTTACCCCATCACTGTTAACAACTAGCTACTGGAGTGCCTCAGGGCTCAGTGCTGGGACCGCTTCTCTTCTCCATCTACATGTCATCACTAGATCTGTCATTCAGAAACATGGTTTATCCCATCACTGTTATCATCTAGCTACTGGAGTGCCTCAGGGCTCAGTGCTGGGACCGCTTCTCTTCTCCATCTACATGTCATCACTAGATCTGTCATTCAGAAACATGGTTTATCCCATCACTGTTATCATCTAGCTACTGGAGTGCCTCAGGGCTCAGTGCTGGGACCGCTTCTCTTCTCCATCTACATGTCATCACTAGTGTCTGTCATTCAGAAACATGGTTTACCCCATCACTGTTATCATCTAGCTACTGGAGTGCCTCAGGGCTCAGTCCTGGGACCGCTTCTCTTCTCCATCTACATGACATCACTAGATCTGTCATTCAGAAACATGGTTTATCCCATCACTGTTATCATCTAGCTACTGGAGTGCCTCAGGGCTCAGTGCTGGGACCGCTTCTCTTCTCCATCTACATGTCATCACTAGATCTGTCATTCAGAAACATGGTTTATCCCATCACTGTTATCATCTAGCTACTGGAGTGCCTCAGGGCTCAGTGCTGGGACCGCTTCTCTTCTACATCTACATGTCATCACTAGATCTGTCATTCAGAAACATGGTTTATCCCATCACTGTTATCATCTAGCTACTGGAGTGCCTCAGGGCTCAGTGCTGGGACCGCTTCTCTTCTCCATCTACATGTCATCACTAGGATCTGTCATTCAGAAACATGGTTTACCCCATCACTGTTATCATCTAGCTACTGGAGTGCCTCAGGGCTCAGTGCTGGGACCGCTTCTCTTCTCCATCTACATGTCATCACTAGGATCTGTCATTCAGAAACATGGTTTATCCCATCACTGTTATCATCTAGCTACTGGAGTGCCTCAGGGCTCAGTGCTGGGACCGCTTCTCTTCTCCATCTACATGTCATCACTAGATCTGTCATTCAGAAACATGGTTTATCCCATCACTGTTATCATCTAGCTACTGGAGTGCCTCAGGGCTCAGTGCTGGGACCGCTTCTCTTCTCCATCTACATGTCATCACTAGGATCTGTCATTCAGAAACATGGTTTACCCCATCACTGTTATCATCTAGCTACTGGAGTGCCTCAGGGCTCAGTCCTGGGACCGCTTCTCTTCTCCATCTACATGACATCACTAGATCTGTCATTCAGAAACATGGTTTATCCCATCACTGTTATCATCTAGCTACTGGAGTGCCTCAGGGCTCAGTGCTGGGACCGCTTCTCTTCTCCATCTACATGTCATCACTAGGATCTGTCATTCAGGAACATGGTTTATCTCATCACTGTTATCATCTAGCTACTGGAGTGCCTCAGGGCTCAGTGCTGGGACCGCTTCTCTTCCCCATCTACATGTCATCACTAGTGTCTGTCATTCAGAAACATGGTTTATCCCATCACTGTTATCATCTAGCTACTGGAGTGCCTCAGGGCTCAGTGCTGGGACCGCTTCTCTTCTCCATCTACATGTCATCACTAGATCTGTCATTCAGAAACATGGTTTACCCCATCACTGTTATCATCTAGCTACTGGAGTGCCTCAGGGCTCAGTGCTGGGACCACTTCTCTTCTCTATCTACATGTCATCACTAGATCTGTCATTCAGAAACATGGTTTATCCCATCACTGTTATCATCTAGCTACTGGAGTGCCTCAGGGCTCAGTGCTGGGACCGCTTCTCTTCTCCATCTACATGCCATCACTAGATCTGTCATTCAGAAACATGGTTTATCTCATCACTGTAATCATCTAGCTACTGGAGTGCCTCAGGGCTCAGTGCTGGGACCGCTTCTCTTCTCCATCTACATGTCATCACTAGATCTGTCATTCAGAAACATGGTTTATCCCATCACTGTTATCATCTAACTACTGGAGTGCCTCAGGGCTCAGTGCTGGGACCGCTTCTCTTCTCCATCTACATGTCATCACTAGTGTCTGTCATTCAGAAACATGGTTTACCCCATCACTGTTATCATCTAGCTACTGGAGTGCCTCAGGGCTCAGTGCTGGGACCACTTCTCTTCTCCATCTACATGTCATCACTAGATCTGTCATTCAGAAACATGGTTTATCCCATCACTGTTATCATCTAGCTACTGGAGTGCCTCAGGGCTCAGTGCTGGGACCGCTTCTCTTCCCCATCTACATGTCATCACTAGTGTCTGTCATTCAGAAACATGGTTTATCCCATCACTGTTATCATCTAGCTACTGGAGTGCCTCAGGGCTCAGTGCTGGGACCGCTTCTCTTCTCCATCTACATGCCATCACTAGATCTGTCATTCAGAAACATGGTTTATCTCATCACTGTAATCATCTAGCTACTGGAGTGCCTCAGGGCTCAGTGCTGGGACCGCTTCTCTTCTCCATCTACATGTCATCACTAGTGTCTGTCATTCAGAAACATGGTTTATCTCATCACTGTTATCATCTAGCTACTGGAGTGCCTCAGGGCTCAGTGCTGGGACCGCTTCTCTTCTCCATCTACATGTCATCACTAGTGTCTGTCATTCAGAAACATGGTTTATCCCATCACTGTTATCATCTAGATACTGGAGTGCCTCAGGGCTCAGTGCTGGGACCGCTTCTCTTCTCCATCTACATGTCATCACTAGTGTCTGTCATTCAGAAACATGGTTTATCCCCATCACTGTTATCATCTAGCTACTGGAGTGCCTCAGGGCTCAGTGCTGGGACCGCTTCTCTTCTCCATCTACATGTCATCACTAGATCTGTCATTCAGAAACATGGTTTATCCCATCACTGTTATCATCTAGCTACTGGAGTGCCTCAGGGCTCAGTGCTGGGACCGCTTCTCTTCTCCATCTACATGTCATCACTAGATCTGTCATTCAGAAACATGGTTTATCCCCATCACTGTTATCATCTAGCTACTGGAGTGTCTCAGGGCTCAGTGCTGGGACCGCTTCTCTTCTCCATCTACATGTCATCACTAGATCTGTCATTCAGAAACATGGTTTATCCCCATCACTGTTATCATCTAGCTACTGGAGTGTCTCAGGGCTCAGTGCTGGGACCGCTTCTCTTCTCCATCTACATGTCATCACTAGATCTGTCATTCAGAAACATGGTTTATCCCCATCACTGTTATCATCTAGCTACTGGAGTGCCTCAGGGCTCAGTGCTGGGACCGCTTCTCTTCTCCATCTACATGTCATCACTAGATCTGTCATTCAGAAACATGGTTTATCCCATCACTGTTATCATCTAGCTACTGGAGTGCCTCAGGGCTCAGTGCTGGGACCGCTTCTCTTCTCCATCTACATGTCATCACTAGATCTGTCATTCAGAAACATGGTTTATCCCATCACTGTTATCATCTAGCTACTGGAGTGCCTCAGGGCTCAGTGCTGGGACCGCTTCTCTTCTCCATCTACATGTCATCACTAGTGTCTGTCATTCAGAAACATGGTTTATCCCATCACTGTTATCATCTAGCTACTGGAGTGCCTCAGGGCTCAGTGCTGGGACCGCTTCTCTTCTCCATCTACATGTCATCACTAGGATCTGTCATTCAGAAACATGGTTTATCCCATCACTGTTATCATCTAGCTACTGGAGTGCCTCAGGGCTCAGTGCTGGGACCACTTCTCTTCTCAATCTACATGTCATCACTAGTGTCTGTCATTCAGAAACATGGTTTATCCCATCACTGTTATCATCTAGCTACTGGAGTGCCTCAGGGCTCAGTGCTGGGACCGCTTCTCTTCTCCATCTACATGTCATCACTAGGATCTGTCATTCAGAAACATGGTTTACCCCATCACTGTTATCATCTAGCTACTGGAGTGCCTCAGGGCTCAGTGCTGGGACCGCTTCTCTTCTCCATCTACATGTCATCACTAGGATCTGTCATTCAGAAACATGGTTTATCCCATCACTGTTATCATCTAGCTACTGGAGTGCCTCAGGGCTCAGTGCTGGGACCGCTTCTCTTCTCCATCTACATGTCATCACTAGATCTGTCATTCAGAAACATGGTTTATCCCATCACTGTTATCATCTAGCTACTGGAGTGCCTCAGGGCTCAGTGCTGGGACCGCTTCTCTTCTCCATCTACATGTCATCACTAGGATCTGTCATTCAGAAACATGGTTTATCTCATCACTGTTATCATCTAGCTACTGGAGTGCCTCAGGGCTCAGTGCTGGGACCGCTTCTCTTCCCCATCTACATGTCATCACTAGTGTCTGTCATTCAGAAACATGGTTTATCCCATCACTGTTATCATCTAGCTACTGGAGTGCCTCAGGGCTCAGTGCTGGGACCGCTTCTCTTCTCCATCTACATGTCATCACTAGATCTGTCATTCAGAAACATGGTTTACCCCATCACTGTTATCATCTAGCTACTGGAGTGCCTCAGGGCTCAGTGCTGGGACCACTTCTCTTCTCTATCTACATGTCATCACTAGATCTGTCATTCAGAAACATGGTTTATCCCATCACTGTTATCATCTAGCTACTGGAGTGCCTCAGGGCTCAGTGCTGGGACCGCTTCTCTTCTCCATCTACATGCCATCACTAGATCTGTCATTCAGAAACATGGTTTATCTCATCACTGTAATCATCTAGCTACTGGAGTGCCTCAGGGCTCAGTGCTGGGACCGCTTCTCTTCTCCATCTACATGTCATCACTAGATCTGTCATTCAGAAACATGGTTTATCCCATCACTGTTATCATCTAACTACTGGAGTGCCTCAGGGCTCAGTGCTGGGACCGCTTCTCTTCTCCATCTACATGTCATCACTAGTGTCTGTCATTCAGAAACATGGTTTACCCCATCACTGTTATCATCTAGCTACTGGAGTGCCTCAGGGCTCAGTGCTGGGACCACTTCTCTTCTCCATCTACATGTCATCACTAGATCTGTCATTCAGAAACATGGTTTATCCCATCACTGTTATCATCTAGCTACTGGAGTGCCTCAGGGCTCAGTGCTGGGACCGCTTCTCTTCCCCATCTACATGTCATCACTAGTGTCTGTCATTCAGAAACATGGTTTATCCCATCACTGTTATCATCTAGCTACTGGAGTGCCTCAGGGCTCAGTGCTGGGACCGCTTCTCTTCTCCATCTACATGCCATCACTAGATCTGTCATTCAGAAACATGGTTTATCTCATCACTGTAATCATCTAGCTACTGGAGTGCCTCAGGGCTCAGTGCTGGGACCGCTTCTCTTCTCCATCTACATGTCATCACTAGTGTCTGTCATTCAGAAACATGGTTTATCTCATCACTGTTATCATCTAGCTACTGGAGTGCCTCAGGGCTCAGTGCTGGGACCGCTTCTCTTCTCCATCTACATGTCATCACTAGTGTCTGTCATTCAGAAACATGGTTTATCCCATCACTGTTATCATCTAGATACTGGAGTGCCTCAGGGCTCAGTGCTGGGACCGCTTCTCTTCTCCATCTACATGTCATCACTAGATCTGTCATTCAGAAACATGGTTTATCCCCATCACTGTTATCATCTAGCTACTGGAGTGCCTCAGGGCTCAGTGCTGGGACCGCTTCTCTTCTCCATCTACATGTCATCACTAGATCTGTCATTCAGAAACATGGTTTATCCCATCACTGTTATCATCTAGCTACTGGAGTGCCTCAGGGCTCAGTGCTGGGACCGCTTCTCTTCTCCATCTACATGTCATCACTAGATCTGTCATTCAGAAACATGGTTTATCCCCATCACTGTTATCATCTAGCTACTGGAGTGTCTCAGGGCTCAGTGCTGGGACCGCTTCTCTTCTCCATCTACATGTCATCACTAGATCTGTCATTCAGAAACATGGTTTATCCCCATCACTGTTATCATCTAGCTACTGGAGTGTCTCAGGGCTCAGTGCTGGGACCGCTTCTCTTCTCCATCTACATGTCATCACTAGATCTGTCATTCAGAAACATGGTTTATCCCCATCACTGTTATCATCTAGCTACTGGAGTGCCTCAGGGCTCAGTGCTGGGACCGCTTCTCTTCTCCATCTACATGTCATCACTAGATCTGTCATTCAGAAACATGGTTTATCCCATCACTGTTATCATCTAGCTACTGGAGTGCCTCAGGGCTCAGTGCTGGGACCGCTTCTCTTCTCCATCTACATGTCATCACTAGATCTGTCATTCAGAAACATGGTTTATCCCATCACTGTTATCATCTAGCTACTGGAGTGCCTCAGGGCTCAGTGCTGGGACCGCTTCTCTTCTCCATCTACATGTCATCACTAGTGTCTGTCATTCAGAAACATGGTTTATCCCATCACTGTTATCATCTAGCTACTGGAGTGCCTCAGGGCTCAGTGCTGGGACCGCTTCTCTTCTCCATCTACATGTCATCACTAGGATCTGTCATTCAGAAACATGGTTTATCCCATCACTGTTATCATCTAGCTACTGGAGTGCCTCAGGGCTCAGTGCTGGGACCACTTCTCTTCTCAATCTACATGTCATCACTAGTGTCTGTCATTCAGAAACATGGTTTATCCCATCACTGTTATCATCTAGCTACTGGAGTGCCTCAGGGCTCAGTGCTGGGACCGCTTCTCTTCTCCATCTACATGTCATCACTAGTGTCTGTCATTCAGAAACATGGTTTATCCCCATCACTGTTATCATCTAGCTACTGGAGTGCCTCAGGGCTCAGTGCTGGGACCACTTCTCTTCTCCATCTACATGTCATCACTAGATCTGTCATTCAGAAACATGGTTTATCCCATCACTGTTATCATCTAGCTACTGGAGTGCCTCAGGGCTCAGTGCTGGGACCACTTCTCTTCTCCATCTACATGTCATCACTAGATCTGTCATTCAGAAACATGGTTTATCCCATCACTGTTATCATCTAGCTACTGGAGTGCCTCAGGGCTCAGTGCTGGGACCGCTTCTCTTCTCCATCTACATGTCATCACTAGTGTCTGTCATTCAGAAACATGGTTTATCCCCATCACTGTTATCATCTAGCTACTGGAGTGCCTCAGGGCTCAGTGCTGGGACCGCTTCTCTTCTCCATCTACATGTCATCACTAGGATCTGTCATTCAGAAACATGGTTTACCCCATCACTGTTATCAACTAGCTACTGGAGTGCCTCAGGGCTCAGTGCTGGGACCGCTTCTCTTCTCCATCTACATGTCATCACTAGATCTGTCATTCAGAAACATGGTTTATCCCATCACTGTTATCATCTAGCTACTGGAGTGCCTCAGGGCTCAGTGCTGGGACCGCTTCTCTTCTCCATCTACATGTCATCACTAGATCTGTCATTCAGAAACATGGTTTATCCCATCACTGTTATCATCTAGCTACTGGAGTGCCTCAGGGCTCAGTGCTGGGACCGCTTCTCTTCTCCATCTACATGTCATCACTAGTGTCTGTCATTCAGAAACATGGTTTACCCCATCACTGTTATCATCTAGCTACTGGAGTGCCTCAGGGCTCAGTCCTGGGACCGCTTCTCTTCTCCATCTACATGACATCACTAGATCTGTCATTCAGAAACATGGTTTATCCCATCACTGTTATCATCTAGCTACTGGAGTGCCTCAGGGCTCAGTGCTGGGACCGCTTCTCTTCTCCATCTACATGTCATCACTAGATCTGTCATTCAGAAACATGGTTTATCCCATCACTGTTATCATCTAGCTACTGGAGTGCCTCAGGGCTCAGTGCTGGGACCGCTTCTCTTCTACATCTACATGTCATCACTAGATCTGTCATTCAGAAACATGGTTTATCCCATCACTGTTATCATCTAGCTACTGGAGTGCCTCAGGGCTCAGTGCTGGGACCGCTTCTCTTCTCCATCTACATGTCATCACTAGGATCTGTCATTCAGAAACATGGTTTACCCCATCACTGTTATCATCTAGCTACTGGAGTGCCTCAGGGCTCAGTGCTGGGACCGCTTCTCTTCTCCATCTACATGTCATCACTAGGATCTGTCATTCAGAAACATGGTTTATCCCATCACTGTTATCATCTAGCTACTGGAGTGCCTCAGGGCTCAGTGCTGGGACCGCTTCTCTTCTCCATCTACATGTCATCACTAGATCTGTCATTCAGAAACATGGTTTATCCCATCACTGTTATCATCTAGCTACTGGAGTGCCTCAGGGCTCAGTGCTGGGACCGCTTCTCTTCTCCATCTACATGTCATCACTAGGATCTGTCATTCAGAAACATGGTTTACCCCATCACTGTTATCATCTAGCTACTGGAGTGCCTCAGGGCTCAGTCCTGGGACCGCTTCTCTTCTCCATCTACATGACATCACTAGATCTGTCATTCAGAAACATGGTTTATCCCATCACTGTTATCATCTAGCTACTGGAGTGCCTCAGGGCTCAGTGCTGGGACCGCTTCTCTTCTCCATCTACATGACATCACTAGATCTGTCATTCAGAAACATGGTTTATCCCATCACTGTTATCATCTAGCTACTGGAGTGCCTCAGGGCTCAGTGCTGGGACCGCTTCTCTTCTCCATCTACATGTCATCACTAGGATCTGTCATTCAGGAACATGGTTTATCTCATCACTGTTATCATCTAGCTACTGGAGTGCCTCAGGGCTCAGTGCTGGGACCGCTTCTCTTCTCCATCTACATGTCATCACTAGATCTGTCATTCAGAAACATGGTTTATCCCATCACTGTTATCATCTAGCTACTGGAGTGCCTCAGAGCTCAGTGCTGGGACCGCTTCTCTTCTCCATCTACATGTCATCACTAGGATCTGTCATTCAGGAACATGGTTTATCTCATCACTGTTATCATCTAGCTACTGGAGTGCCTCAGGGCTCAGTGCTGGGACCGCTTCTCTTCTACATCTACATGTCATCACTAGATCTGTCATTCAGAAACATGGTTTATCCCATCACTGTTATCATCTAGCTACTGGAGTGCCTCAGAGCTCAGTGCTGGGACCGCTTCTCTTCTCCATCTACATGTCATCACTAGGATCTGTCATTCAGGAACATGGTTTATCTCATCACTGTTATCATCTAGCTACTGGAGTGCCTCAGGGCTCAGTGCTGGGACCGCTTCTCTTCTACATCTACATGTCATCACTGTGTCTGTCATTCAGAAACATGGTTTATCCCATCACTGTGATCATCTAGCTACTGGAGTGCCTCAGGGCTCAGTGCTGGGACCACTTCTCTTCTCCATCTACATGACATCACTAGGATCTGTCATTCAGGAACATGGTTTATCTCATCACTGTTATCATCTAGCTACTGGAGTGCCTCAGGGCTCAGTGCTGGGACCGCTTCTCTTCTCCATCTAGATGACATCACTAGGATCTGTCATTCAGGAACATGGTTTATCTCATCACTGTTATCATCTAGCTACTGGAGTGCCTCAGGGCTCAGTGCTGGGACCGCTTCTCTTCTCCATCTACATGTCATCACTAGTGTCTGTCATTCAGAAACATGGTTTATCCCCATCACTGTTATCATCTAGCTACTGGAGTGCCTCAGGGCTCAGTACTGGGACCGCTTCTCTTCTCCATTTACATGTCATCACTAGTGTCTGTCATTCAGAAACATGGTTTATCCCATCACTGTTATCATCTAGCTACTGGAGTGCCTCAGGGCTCAGTGCTGGGACCGCTTCTCTTCTCCATCTACATGTCATCACTAGTGTCTGTCATTCAGAAACATGGTTTATCCCCATCACTGTTATCATCTAGCTACTGGAGAGCCTCAGGGCTCAGTGCTGGGACCGCTTCTCTTCTCCATCTACATGTCATCACTAGGATCTGTCATTCAGAAACATGGTTTATCCCATCACTGTTATCATCTAGCTACTGGAGTGCCTCAGGGCTCAGTGCTGGGACCACTTCTCTTCTCTATCTACATGTCATCACTAGTGTCTGTCATTCAAAAACATGGTTTATCCCATCACTGTTATCATCTAGCTACTGGAGTGCCTCAGGGCTCAGTGCTGGGACCACTTCTCTTCTCCATCTACATGTCATCACTAGTGTCTGTCATTCAGAAACATGGTTTATCCCATCACTGTTATCATCTAGCTACTGGAGTGCCTCAGGGCTCAGTGCTGGGACCACTTCTCTTCTCCATCTACATGTCATCACTAGTGTCTGTCATTCAGAAACATGGTTTATCCCATCACTGTTATCATCTAGCTACTGGAGTGCCTCAGGGCTCAGTGCTGGGACCACTTCTCTTCTCTATCTACATGTCATCACTAGTGTCTGTCATTCAAAAACATGGTTTATCCCATCACTGTTATCATCTAGCTACTGGAGTGCCTCAGGGCTCAGTGCTGGGACCGCTTCTCTTCTCCATCTACATGTCATCACTAGGATCTGTCATTCAGAAACATGGTTTACCCCATCACTGTTATCATCTAGCTACTGGAGTGCCTCAGGGCTCAGTGCTGGGACCGCTTCTCTTCTCCATCTACATGTCATCACTAGGATCTGTCATTCAGAAACATGGTTTATCCCATCACTGTTATCATCTAGCTACTGGAGTGCCTCAGGGCTCAGTGCTGGGACCGCTTCTCTTCTCCATCTACATGTCATCACTAGATCTGTCATTCAGAAACATGGTTTATCCCATCACTGTTATCATCTAGCTACTGGAGTGCCTCAGGGCTCAGTGCTGGGACCGCTTCTCTTCTCCATCTACATGTCATCACTAGGATCTGTCATTCAGAAACATGGTTTATCTCATCACTGTTATCATCTAGCTACTGGAGTGCCTCAGGGCTCAGTGCTGGGACCGCTTCTCTTCCCCATCTACATGTCATCACTAGTGTCTGTCATTCAGAAACATGGTTTATCCCATCACTGTTATCATCTAGCTACTGGAGTGCCTCAGGGCTCAGTGCTGGGACCGCTTCTCTTCTCCATCTACATGTCATCACTAGATCTGTCATTCAGAAACATGGTTTACCCCATCACTGTTATCATCTAGCTACTGGAGTGCCTCAGGGCTCAGTGCTGGGACCACTTCTCTTCTCTATCTACATGTCATCACTAGATCTGTCATTCAGAAACATGGTTTATCCCATCACTGTTATCATCTAGCTACTGGAGTGCCTCAGGGCTCAGTGCTGGGACCGCTTCTCTTCTCCATCTACATGCCATCACTAGATCTGTCATTCAGAAACATGGTTTATCTCATCACTGTAATCATCTAGCTACTGGAGTGCCTCAGGGCTCAGTGCTGGGACCGCTTCTCTTCTCCATCTACATGTCATCACTAGATCTGTCATTCAGAAACATGGTTTATCCCATCACTGTTATCATCTAACTACTGGAGTGCCTCAGGGCTCAGTGCTGGGACCGCTTCTCTTCTCCATCTACATGTCATCACTAGTGTCTGTCATTCAGAAACATGGTTTACCCCATCACTGTTATCATCTAGCTACTGGAGTGCCTCAGGGCTCAGTGCTGGGACCACTTCTCTTCTCCATCTACATGTCATCACTAGATCTGTCATTCAGAAACATGGTTTATCCCATCACTGTTATCATCTAGCTACTGGAGTGCCTCAGGGCTCAGTGCTGGGACCGCTTCTCTTCCCCATCTACATGTCATCACTAGTGTCTGTCATTCAGAAACATGGTTTATCCCATCACTGTTATCATCTAGCTACTGGAGTGCCTCAGGGCTCAGTGCTGGGACCGCTTCTCTTCTCCATCTACATGCCATCACTAGATCTGTCATTCAGAAACATGGTTTATCTCATCACTGTAATCATCTAGCTACTGGAGTGCCTCAGGGCTCAGTGCTGGGACCGCTTCTCTTCTCCATCTACATGTCATCACTAGTGTCTGTCATTCAGAAACATGGTTTATCTCATCACTGTTATCATCTAGCTACTGGAGTGCCTCAGGGCTCAGTGCTGGGACCGCTTCTCTTCTCCATCTACATGTCATCACTAGTGTCTGTCATTCAGAAACATGGTTTATCCCATCACTGTTATCATCTAGATACTGGAGTGCCTCAGGGCTCAGTGCTGGGACCGCTTCTCTTCTCCATCTACATGTCATCACTAGATCTGTCATTCAGAAACATGGTTTATCCCCATCACTGTTATCATCTAGCTACTGGAGTGCCTCAGGGCTCAGTGCTGGGACCGCTTCTCTTCTCCATCTACATGACATCACTAGATCTGTCATTCAGAAACATGGTTTATCCCATCACTGTTATCATCTAGCTACTGGAGTGCCTCAGGGCTCAGTGCTGGGACCGCTTCTCTTCTCCATCTACATGTCATCACTAGGATCTGTCATTCAGGAACATGGTTTATCTCATCACTGTTATCATCTAGCTACTGGAGTGCCTCAGGGCTCAGTGCTGGGACCGCTTCTCTTCTCCATCTACATGTCATCACTAGATCTGTCATTCAGAAACATGGTTTATCCCATCACTGTTATCATCTAGCTACTGGAGTGCCTCAGAGCTCAGTGCTGGGACCGCTTCTCTTCTCCATCTACATGTCATCACTAGGATCTGTCATTCAGGAACATGGTTTATCTCATCACTGTTATCATCTAGCTACTGGAGTGCCTCAGGGCTCAGTGCTGGGACCGCTTCTCTTCTACATCTACATGTCATCACTAGATCTGTCATTCAGAAACATGGTTTATCCCATCACTGTTATCATCTAGCTACTGGAGTGCCTCAGAGCTCAGTGCTGGGACCGCTTCTCTTCTCCATCTACATGTCATCACTAGGATCTGTCATTCAGGAACATGGTTTATCTCATCACTGTTATCATCTAGCTACTGGAGTGCCTCAGGGCTCAGTGCTGGGACCGCTTCTCTTCTACATCTACATGTCATCACTGTGTCTGTCATTCAGAAACATGGTTTATCCCATCACTGTGATCATCTAGCTACTGGAGTGCCTCAGGGCTCAGTGCTGGGACCACTTCTCTTCTCCATCTACATGACATCACTAGGATCTGTCATTCAGGAACATGGTTTATCTCATCACTGTTATCATCTAGCTACTGGAGTGCCTCAGGGCTCAGTGCTGGGACCGCTTCTCTTCTCCATCTAGATGACATCACTAGGATCTGTCATTCAGGAACATGGTTTATCTCATCACTGTTATCATCTAGCTACTGGAGTGCCTCAGGGCTCAGTGCTGGGACCGCTTCTCTTCTCCATCTACATGTCATCACTAGTGTCTGTCATTCAGAAACATGGTTTATCCCCATCACTGTTATCATCTAGCTACTGGAGTGCCTCAGGGCTCAGTACTGGGACCGCTTCTCTTCTCCATTTACATGTCATCACTAGTGTCTGTCATTCAGAAACATGGTTTATCCCATCACTGTTATCATCTAGCTACTGGAGTGCCTCAGGGCTCAGTGCTGGGACCGCTTCTCTTCTCCATCTACATGTCATCACTAGTGTCTGTCATTCAGAAACATGGTTTATCCCCATCACTGTTATCATCTAGCTACTGGAGAGCCTCAGGGCTCAGTGCTGGGACCGCTTCTCTTCTCCATCTACATGTCATCACTAGGATCTGTCATTCAGAAACATGGTTTATCCCATCACTGTTATCATCTAGCTACTGGAGTGCCTCAGGGCTCAGTGCTGGGACCACTTCTCTTCTCTATCTACATGTCATCACTAGTGTCTGTCATTCAAAAACATGGTTTATCCCATCACTGTTATCATCTAGCTACTGGAGTGCCTCAGGGCTCAGTGCTGGGACCACTTCTCTTCTCCATCTACATGTCATCACTAGTGTCTGTCATTCAGAAACATGGTTTATCCCATCACTGTTATCATCTAGCTACTGGAGTGCCTCAGGGCTCAGTGCTGGGACCACTTCTCTTCTCCATCTACATGTCATCACTAGTGTCTGTCATTCAGAAACATGGTTTATCCCATCACTGTTATCATCTAGCTACTGGAGTGCCTCAGGGCTCAGTGCTGGGACCACTTCTCTTCTCTATCTACATGTCATCACTAGTGTCTGTCATTCAAAAACATGGTTTATCCCATCACTGTTATCATCTAGCTACTGGAGTGCCTCAGGGCTCAGTGCTGGGACCGCTTCTCTTCTCCATCTACATGTCATCACTAGGATCTGTCATTCAGAAACATGGTTTACCCCATCACTGTTATCATCTAGCTACTGGAGTGCCTCAGGGCTCAGTGCTGGGACCGCTTCTCTTCTCCATCTACATGTCATCACTAGGATCTGTCATTCAGAAACATGGTTTATCCCATCACTGTTATCATCTAGCTACTGGAGTGCCTCAGGGCTCAGTGCTGGGACCGCTTCTCTTCTCCATCTACATGTCATCACTAGATCTGTCATTCAGAAACATGGTTTATCCCATCACTGTTATCATCTAGCTACTGGAGTGCCTCAGGGCTCAGTGCTGGGACCGCTTCTCTTCTCCATCTACATGTCATCACTAGGATCTGTCATTCAGAAACATGGTTTATCTCATCACTGTTATCATCTAGCTACTGGAGTGCCTCAGGGCTCAGTGCTGGGACCGCTTCTCTTCCCCATCTACATGTCATCACTAGTGTCTGTCATTCAGAAACATGGTTTATCCCATCACTGTTATCATCTAGCTACTGGAGTGCCTCAGGGCTCAGTGCTGGGACCGCTTCTCTTCTCCATCTACATGTCATCACTAGATCTGTCATTCAGAAACATGGTTTACCCCATCACTGTTATCATCTAGCTACTGGAGTGCCTCAGGGCTCAGTGCTGGGACCACTTCTCTTCTCTATCTACATGTCATCACTAGATCTGTCATTCAGAAACATGGTTTATCCCATCACTGTTATCATCTAGCTACTGGAGTGCCTCAGGGCTCAGTGCTGGGACCGCTTCTCTTCTCCATCTACATGCCATCACTAGATCTGTCATTCAGAAACATGGTTTATCTCATCACTGTAATCATCTAGCTACTGGAGTGCCTCAGGGCTCAGTGCTGGGACCGCTTCTCTTCTCCATCTACATGTCATCACTAGATCTGTCATTCAGAAACATGGTTTATCCCATCACTGTTATCATCTAACTACTGGAGTGCCTCAGGGCTCAGTGCTGGGACCGCTTCTCTTCTCCATCTACATGTCATCACTAGTGTCTGTCATTCAGAAACATGGTTTACCCCATCACTGTTATCATCTAGCTACTGGAGTGCCTCAGGGCTCAGTGCTGGGACCACTTCTCTTCTCCATCTACATGTCATCACTAGATCTGTCATTCAGAAACATGGTTTATCCCATCACTGTTATCATCTAGCTACTGGAGTGCCTCAGGGCTCAGTGCTGGGACCGCTTCTCTTCCCCATCTACATGTCATCACTAGTGTCTGTCATTCAGAAACATGGTTTATCCCATCACTGTTATCATCTAGCTACTGGAGTGCCTCAGGGCTCAGTGCTGGGACCGCTTCTCTTCTCCATCTACATGCCATCACTAGATCTGTCATTCAGAAACATGGTTTATCTCATCACTGTAATCATCTAGCTACTGGAGTGCCTCAGGGCTCAGTGCTGGGACCGCTTCTCTTCTCCATCTACATGTCATCACTAGTGTCTGTCATTCAGAAACATGGTTTATCTCATCACTGTTATCATCTAGCTACTGGAGTGCCTCAGGGCTCAGTGCTGGGACCGCTTCTCTTCTCCATCTACATGTCATCACTAGTGTCTGTCATTCAGAAACATGGTTTATCCCATCACTGTTATCATCTAGATACTGGAGTGCCTCAGGGCTCAGTGCTGGGACCGCTTCTCTTCTCCATCTACATGTCATCACTAGATCTGTCATTCAGAAACATGGTTTATCCCCATCACTGTTATCATCTAGCTACTGGAGTGCCTCAGGGCTCAGTGCTGGGACCGCTTCTCTTCTCCATCTACATGTCATCACTAGATCTGTCATTCAGAAACATGGTTTATCCCATCACTGTTATCATCTAGCTACTGGAGTGCCTCAGGGCTCAGTGCTGGGACCGCTTCTCTTCTCCATCTACATGTCATCACTAGATCTGTCATTCAGAAACATGGTTTATCCCCATCACTGTTATCATCTAGCTACTGGAGTGTCTCAGGGCTCAGTGCTGGGACCGCTTCTCTTCTCCATCTACATGTCATCACTAGATCTGTCATTCAGAAACATGGTTTATCCCCATCACTGTTATCATCTAGCTACTGGAGTGTCTCAGGGCTCAGTGCTGGGACCGCTTCTCTTCTCCATCTACATGTCATCACTAGATCTGTCATTCAGAAACATGGTTTATCCCCATCACTGTTATCATCTAGCTACTGGAGTGCCTCAGGGCTCAGTGCTGGGACCGCTTCTCTTCTCCATCTACATGTCATCACTAGATCTGTCATTCAGAAACATGGTTTATCCCATCACTGTTATCATCTAGCTACTGGAGTGCCTCAGGGCTCAGTGCTGGGACCGCTTCTCTTCTCCATCTACATGTCATCACTAGATCTGTCATTCAGAAACATGGTTTATCCCATCACTGTTATCATCTAGCTACTGGAGTGCCTCAGGGCTCAGTGCTGGGACCGCTTCTCTTCTCCATCTACATGTCATCACTAGTGTCTGTCATTCAGAAACATGGTTTATCCCATCACTGTTATCATCTAGCTACTGGAGTGCCTCAGGGCTCAGTGCTGGGACCGCTTCTCTTCTCCATCTACATGTCATCACTAGGATCTGTCATTCAGAAACATGGTTTATCCCATCACTGTTATCATCTAGCTACTGGAGTGCCTCAGGGCTCAGTGCTGGGACCACTTCTCTTCTCAATCTACATGTCATCACTAGTGTCTGTCATTCAGAAACATGGTTTATCCCATCACTGTTATCATCTAGCTACTGGAGTGCCTCAGGGCTCAGTGCTGGGACCGCTTCTCTTCTCCATCTACATGTCATCACTAGTGTCTGTCATTCAGAAACATGGTTTATCCCCATCACTGTTATCATCTAGCTACTGGAGTGCCTCAGGGCTCAGTGCTGGGACCACTTCTCTTCTCCATCTACATGTCATCACTAGATCTGTCATTCAGAAACATGGTTTATCCCATCACTGTTATCATCTAGCTACTGGAGTGCCTCAGGGCTCAGTGCTGGGACCACTTCTCTTCTCCATCTACATGTCATCACTAGATCTGTCATTCAGAAACATGGTTTATCCCATCACTGTTATCATCTAGCTACTGGAGTGCCTCAGGGCTCAGTGCTGGGACCGCTTCTCTTCTCCATCTACATGTCATCACTAGTGTCTGTCATTCAGAAACATGGTTTATCCCCATCACTGTTATCATCTAGCTACTGGAGTGCCTCAGGGCTCAGTGCTGGGACCGCTTCTCTTCTCCATCTACATGTCATCACTAGGATCTGTCATTCAGAAACATGGTTTACCCCATCACTGTTATCAACTAGCTACTGGAGTGCCTCAGGGCTCAGTGCTGGGACCGCTTCTCTTCTCCATCTACATGTCATCACTAGATCTGTCATTCAGAAACATGGTTTATCCCATCACTGTTATCATCTAGCTACTGGAGTGCCTCAGGGCTCAGTGCTGGGACCGCTTCTCTTCTCCATCTACATGTCATCACTAGATCTGTCATTCAGAAACATGGTTTATCCCATCACTGTTATCATCTAGCTACTGGAGTGCCTCAGGGCTCAGTGCTGGGACCGCTTCTCTTCTCCATCTACATGTCATCACTAGTGTCTGTCATTCAGAAACATGGTTTACCCCATCACTGTTATCATCTAGCTACTGGAGTGCCTCAGGGCTCAGTCCTGGGACCGCTTCTCTTCTCCATCTACATGACATCACTAGATCTGTCATTCAGAAACATGGTTTATCCCATCACTGTTATCATCTAGCTACTGGAGTGCCTCAGGGCTCAGTGCTGGGACCGCTTCTCTTCTCCATCTACATGTCATCACTAGATCTGTCATTCAGAAACATGGTTTATCCCATCACTGTTATCATCTAGCTACTGGAGTGCCTCAGGGCTCAGTGCTGGGACCGCTTCTCTTCTACATCTACATGTCATCACTAGATCTGTCATTCAGAAACATGGTTTATCCCATCACTGTTATCATCTAGCTACTGGAGTGCCTCAGGGCTCAGTGCTGGGACCGCTTCTCTTCTCCATCTACATGTCATCACTAGGATCTGTCATTCAGAAACATGGTTTACCCCATCACTGTTATCATCTAGCTACTGGAGTGCCTCAGGGCTCAGTGCTGGGACCGCTTCTCTTCTCCATCTACATGTCATCACTAGGATCTGTCATTCAGAAACATGGTTTATCCCATCACTGTTATCATCTAGCTACTGGAGTGCCTCAGGGCTCAGTGCTGGGACCGCTTCTCTTCTCCATCTACATGTCATCACTAGATCTGTCATTCAGAAACATGGTTTATCCCATCACTGTTATCATCTAGCTACTGGAGTGCCTCAGGGCTCAGTGCTGGGACCGCTTCTCTTCTCCATCTACATGTCATCACTAGGATCTGTCATTCAGAAACATGGTTTACCCCATCACTGTTATCATCTAGCTACTGGAGTGCCTCAGGGCTCAGTCCTGGGACCGCTTCTCTTCTCCATCTACATGACATCACTAGATCTGTCATTCAGAAACATGGTTTATCCCATCACTGTTATCATCTAGCTACTGGAGTGCCTCAGGGCTCAGTGCTGGGACCGCTTCTCTTCTCCATCTACATGACATCACTAGATCTGTCATTCAGAAACATGGTTTATCCCATCACTGTTATCATCTAGCTACTGGAGTGCCTCAGGGCTCAGTGCTGGGACCGCTTCTCTTCTCCATCTACATGTCATCACTAGGATCTGTCATTCAGGAACATGGTTTATCTCATCACTGTTATCATCTAGCTACTGGAGTGCCTCAGGGCTCAGTGCTGGGACCGCTTCTCTTCTCCATCTACATGTCATCACTAGATCTGTCATTCAGAAACATGGTTTATCCCATCACTGTTATCATCTAGCTACTGGAGTGCCTCAGAGCTCAGTGCTGGGACCGCTTCTCTTCTCCATCTACATGTCATCACTAGGATCTGTCATTCAGGAACATGGTTTATCTCATCACTGTTATCATCTAGCTACTGGAGTGCCTCAGGGCTCAGTGCTGGGACCGCTTCTCTTCTACATCTACATGTCATCACTAGATCTGTCATTCAGAAACATGGTTTATCCCATCACTGTTATCATCTAGCTACTGGAGTGCCTCAGAGCTCAGTGCTGGGACCGCTTCTCTTCTCCATCTACATGTCATCACTAGGATCTGTCATTCAGGAACATGGTTTATCTCATCACTGTTATCATCTAGCTACTGGAGTGCCTCAGGGCTCAGTGCTGGGACCGCTTCTCTTCTACATCTACATGTCATCACTGTGTCTGTCATTCAGAAACATGGTTTATCCCATCACTGTGATCATCTAGCTACTGGAGTGCCTCAGGGCTCAGTGCTGGGACCACTTCTCTTCTCCATCTACATGACATCACTAGGATCTGTCATTCAGGAACATGGTTTATCTCATCACTGTTATCATCTAGCTACTGGAGTGCCTCAGGGCTCAGTGCTGGGACCGCTTCTCTTCTCCATCTAGATGACATCACTAGGATCTGTCATTCAGGAACATGGTTTATCTCATCACTGTTATCATCTAGCTACTGGAGTGCCTCAGGGCTCAGTGCTGGGACCGCTTCTCTTCTCCATCTACATGTCATCACTAGTGTCTGTCATTCAGAAACATGGTTTATCCCCATCACTGTTATCATCTAGCTACTGGAGTGCCTCAGGGCTCAGTACTGGGACCGCTTCTCTTCTCCATTTACATGTCATCACTAGTGTCTGTCATTCAGAAACATGGTTTATCCCATCACTGTTATCATCTAGCTACTGGAGTGCCTCAGGGCTCAGTGCTGGGACCGCTTCTCTTCTCCATCTACATGTCATCACTAGTGTCTGTCATTCAGAAACATGGTTTATCCCCATCACTGTTATCATCTAGCTACTGGAGAGCCTCAGGGCTCAGTGCTGGGACCGCTTCTCTTCTCCATCTACATGTCATCACTAGGATCTGTCATTCAGAAACATGGTTTATCCCATCACTGTTATCATCTAGCTACTGGAGTGCCTCAGGGCTCAGTGCTGGGACCACTTCTCTTCTCTATCTACATGTCATCACTAGTGTCTGTCATTCAAAAACATGGTTTATCCCATCACTGTTATCATCTAGCTACTGGAGTGCCTCAGGGCTCAGTGCTGGGACCACTTCTCTTCTCCATCTACATGTCATCACTAGTGTCTGTCATTCAGAAACATGGTTTATCCCATCACTGTTATCATCTAGCTACTGGAGTGCCTCAGGGCTCAGTGCTGGGACCACTTCTCTTCTCCATCTACATGTCATCACTAGTGTCTGTCATTCAGAAACATGGTTTATCCCATCACTGTTATCATCTAGCTACTGGAGTGCCTCAGGGCTCAGTGCTGGGACCACTTCTCTTCTCTATCTACATGTCATCACTAGTGTCTGTCATTCAAAAACATGGTTTATCCCATCACTGTTATCATCTAGCTACTGGAGTGCCTCAGGGCTCAGTGCTGGGACCGCTTCTCTTCTCCATCTACATGTCATCACTAGGATCTGTCATTCAGAAATATGGTTTATCCCATCATTGTTATCATCTAGCTACTGGAGTGCCTCAGGGCTCAGTGCTGGGACCGCTTCTCTTCTCCATCTACATGTCATCACTAGGATCTGTCATTCAGAAATATGGTTTATCCCATCACTGTTATCATCTAGCTACTGGAGTGCCTCAGGGCTCAGTGCTGGGACCACTTCTCTTCTCCATCTACATGTCATCACTAGGATCTGTCATTCAGAAACATGGTCTATCCCATCACTGTTATCATCTAGCTACTGGAGTGCCTCAGGGCTCAGTGCTGGGACCACTTCTCTTCTCCATCTACATGTCATCACTAGGATCTGTCATTCAGAAATATGGTTTATCCCATCACTGTTATCATCTAGCTAATTGGGGTGCCTCAGGGCTCAGTGCTGGGACCGCTTCTCTTCTCCATCTACATGTCATCACTAGGATCTGTCATTCAGAAACATGGTTTATCTCATCACTGTTATCATCTAGCTACTGGAGTGCCTCAGGGCTCAGTGCTGGGACCGCTTCTCTTCTCAATCTACATGTCATCACTAGTGTCTGTCATTCAGAAACATGGTTTATCCCATCACTGTTATCATCTAGCTACTGGAGTGCCTCAGGGCTCAGTGCTGGGACCGCTTCTCTTCTCCATCTACATGTCATCACTAGTGTCTGTCATTCAGAAACATGGTTTACCCCATCACTGTTATCATCTAGCTACTGGAGTGCCTCAGGGCTCAGTGCTGGGACCGCTTCTCTTCTCCATCTACATGTCATCACTAGATCTGTCATTCAGAAACATGGTTTATCCCATCACTGTTATCATCTAGCTACTGGAGTGCCTCAGGGCTCAGTGCTGGGACCGCTTCTCTTCTCAATCTACATGTCATCACTAGATCTGTCATTCAGAAACACGATTTTTCCCATCACTGTTATCATCATGCCCTGGGTTTCCACTGTCAGGCCAAAAGAGGGATTGCAAGTGTGTGCCAGGGCCAGTCGCGTTTCCACTTTCATGCTGAGATAGTTAGTGTTTAATGATGTTGTTATTCAGAAAACAGGTAATTAACAAACATTTTCCATCATAATTTTTGTGTTAACGAACACTAGTGTGTGTGTGTGAGTGCGCGGGTACCTTGCGGTTGAGGAAGTGGCTGGCGACGCGGCAAAGCATCAGCAGACTGTCCTCCATGTGTGTCCACGCCACTCTCTGCCTGGTCATCTGTAGAAGAGCACGCTGGTCCGTCTCGTCCTGGGCCTGACTCTGCCTGCTCGCTCGCACTGACTCACACACACACACACTTCCTGATGAGCTACATGACATCACCACCATTTAATACATCAACGTTCTGTTAGCGCCAGTACCTTTCTTCTTCTTGCGTGCCGGTTTGCTGCTGTCCGTCTTGGGTCTCTTGCGTTTGAGGTTTCGTCCTCCACACACCTCCTGGTTTCTGCTGGCCGGCTGCGAGCTCAGACGCACCTCCTCCTCCAGGACAGCAGGGGGCGCCACCTTCGCCCCTGACCACCACACAGAGACTCATAATCGGATATAACACCAGGGCTGCATCTGAAATTGCCCCATTTACCCTTAAATAGGCCACTTTTTGAGGGGACAGCCATTTGTAGTGGTGTCCGAAACCGTAGTGGACATTCCTGAGTGCACTCATTCAATCCCACAATACACCACAATAAGGAGTGTGTATGCTCTCTGATGTATGCTCAATGGCTAGAGAATACCCATAATGCACTGTGAGAGTCGCGCGCTGAATGAATTTCCGCGTCTGACCAGAAGATGGCGCTGAATCATCCATTCATTTTCCAAACCGCTGGTCCAAAGTGGCTACAGCATTATCATAAAAGTATAAATTCCTTTTTAATTGATTATTAGATTGCTTAATTACGGTTTATGTATGCTAGTTTCTATGTCAGAGTTCAAGATAAATCTCTTCATTACTACTGGAGATGCCAGTTTGCTTCATTTTAAATGATTATTAAGCAGTACAAACTATGGAAAAGCTGCAGGGCTTCCAGCGCACTCAGTGTCCGAATTCACTCACTCGTTTTCATTCACTCCTTCAGTGGACTAAATTAGTGGACTAATGTACAGGGGGGGGCGTTTTCGAACACAGCACAGTTTAGGCGTCTTAATGCTTTGATTGACCAATAGGGGCTTTCACACCGGATAGTTCTAGGAACTCTGTTATAGGAACTCGTCACCAGGGTGGTTTCACGAGAACTAGTGGCTCCAATAGGAATGTTTTCCTGTTCGCATTCACACAGCCAGTAGGAACTCATTCTGTTCATTAGTTTACGATCTGTCTAACAGTCCTGTCTAACACGTTATTAAGATAGAACTGTTATACAAAGAAAGTAGACAGTAATAAAAAGTTATTAGCGTATGCCGTGTGGTTGATGTCCAGTGTTGCTGAGCAGAAATACATAATCATGTTTCAGTGTAAAGGATCAGTGTAAAGGTTAAGAGGTTCATCTATCACTGAACTATGAAGAGGTTCTTCCGGTGCAAAAGCCCCTATTTACAGCACGGCAACAGTTCTGAATGTGTGTGTGTGTGTGTGTTACCGGTGAGCGCAGCCGGTTTGGGCGGAGGGTGTTTGGACAGCAGGTTCCTCAGTCTGACGGTATGATGCGTTCCTGAATCTTCAGTGCTCTGACAACATCACAAACACATTAACACACAGCGCAACAGTGCTGACATCACACACACATGTGTGTGTGTGTGTGTGTGTGTGTGTGTGTGTGTGTGTATACCTGTCTGTTTTGGTTGATCAGGTGACTGGTCCACGTCCAGTTGCGTTTCAGGTGGCTGAAAAAGCATGAGTCCAGTCCGCCAGCACCCTGCCCGTCGCCCGGGGTAACGCCATCATCCACCACGTCACAGCTGCCCCTATCAAAAGGAAACACAACGAACATGACATCAGCCAATCAGGTGACAGACTATCCAGCCTGAGCCAATCAGAATGGCTGACTCACTGTAGCGTGTACAGCAGCCTGGTGTTGTTCTCCATTGTCACAATGACATCAGACTCCGCCCCCTCAGCATTACTGTCTCCAGGGCGCGGCCGGATTACACCTGAAACACATTTGTGGTTATAGTACGGTTGTTCTATTCAGGCTGAGGGTTTGGCGCATTGATGTTGTGATGGTGTTGTATTTAGGTTGAGGGTTTGGCGCAGTAATGTTGTGGTTGTGTTGTGGTTGAGTTGTACTAAGGTTGAGGTTTTGGTGCAGTAATGTTGTGGTAGTGTTGTATTTATGTTGATAGTTTGGCGCAGTAATGTTGCGGTAATGTTGTGGTAGTGTATTTAGGTTAAGGGTTTGGCGCAGTAATGTTGCGGTAATGTTGTGGTAGTGTATTTAGGTTGATGGTTTGGCGCAGTGATGTTGCGGTAGTGTATTAAGGTTAAGGGTTTGGCACAGTAATGTTGCAGTAATGTTGTGGTAGTGTATTTAGGTTAAGGGTTTGGCGCAGTAATGTTGCAGTAATGTTGTGGTAGTGTATTTAGGTTGATGGTTTGGTGCAGTAATGTTGCGGTAGTGTATTTAGGTTAAGGGTTTGGCGCAGTAATGTTGTGGTAGTGTATTTAGGTTGATGGTTTGGCGCAGTAATGTTGCGGTAGTGTATTTAGGTTAAGGGTTTGGCGCAGTAATGTTGTGGTAGTGTATTTAGGTTGATGGTTTGGTGCAGTAATGTTGCGGTAGTTTATTTAGGTTGATGGTTTGGTGCAGTAATGTTGCGGTAGTGTATTTAGGTTAAGGGTTTGGCGCAGTAATGTTGTGGTAGTGTATTTAGGTTAAGGGTTTGGCGCAGTAATGTTGTGGTAGTGTATTTAGGTTAAGGGTTTGGCGCAGTAATGTTGCGGTAGTGTATTTAGGTTAAGGGTTTGGCGCAGTAATGTTGCGGTAGTGTATTTAGGTTAAGGGTTTGGCGCAGTAATGTTGCGGTAGTGTATTTAGGTTGATGGTTTGGTGCAGTAATGTTGCGGTAGTGTATTTAGGTTAAGGGTTTGGCGCAGTAATGTTGTGGTAGTGTATTTAGGTTGATGGTTTGGTGCAGTAATGTTGTGGTAGTGTATTTAGGTTAAGGGTTTGGCGCAGTAATGTTGTGGTAGTGTATTTAGGTTGATGGTTTGGTGCAGTAATGTTGCGGTAGTGTATTTAGGTTAAGGGTTTGGCGCAGTAATGTTGCGGTAGTGTATTTAGGTTGATGGTTTGGTGCAGTAATGTTGCGGTAGTGTATTTAGGTTAAGGGTTTGGCGCAGTAATGTTGTGGTAGTGTATTTAGGTTAAGGGTTTGGTGCAGTAATGTTGCGGTAGTGTATTTAGGTTAAGGGTTTGGCGCAGTAATGTTGTGGTAGTGTATTTAGGTTGATGGTTTGGTGCAGTAATGCTGTGGTAGTGTATTTAGGTTAAGGGTTTGGCGCAGTAATGTTGTGGTAGTGTATTTAGGTTGATGGTTTGGTGCAGTAATGTTGCGGTAGTGTATTTAGGTTAAGGGTTTGGCGCAGTAATGTTGTGGTAGTGTATTTAGGTTGATGGTTTGGTGCAGTAATGTTGCGGTAGTGTATTTAGGTTAAGGGTTTGGCGCAGTAATGTTGCGGTAGTGTATTTAGGTTAAGGGTTTGGCGCAGTAATGTTGTGGTAGTGTATTTAGGTTAAGGGTTTGGCGCAGTAATGTTGTGGTAGTGTATTTAGGTTGATGGTTTGGTGCAGTAATGTTGTGGTAGTGTATTTAGGTTAAGGGTTTGGCGCAGTAATGTTGTGGTAGTGTATTTAGGTTAAGGGTTTGGCGCAGTAATGTTGTGGTAGTGTATTTAGGTTGATGGTTTGGTGCAGTAATGTCGTGGTAGTGTATTTAGGTTAAGGGTTTGGCGCAGTAATGTTGCGGTAGTGTATTTAGGTTAAGGGTTTGGCGCAGTAATGTTGTGGTAGTGTATTTAGGTTAAGGGTTTGGCGCAGTAATGTTGCGGTAGTGTATTTAGGTTAAGGGTTTGGCGCAGTAATGTTGCGGTAGTGTATTTAGGTTAAGGGTTTGGCGCAGTAATGTTGTGGTAGTGTATTTAGGTTAAGGGTTTGGCGCAGTAATGTTGTGGTAGTGTATTTAGGTTAAGGGTTTGGCGCAGTAATGTTGTGGTAGTGTATTTAGGTTGATGGTTTGGCGCAGTAATGTCGTGGTAGTGTATTTAGGTTAAGGGTTTGGCGCAGTAATGTTGCGGTAGTGTATTTAGGTTAAGGGTTTGGCGCAGTAATGTTGTGGTAGTGTATTTAGGTTAAGGGTTTGGCGCAGTAATGTTGCGGTAGTGTATTTAGGTTAAGGGTTTGGCGCAGTAATGTTGCGGTAGTGTATTTAGGTTAAGGGTTTGGCGCAGTAATGTTGTGGTAGTGTATTTAGGTTAAGGGTTTGGCACAGTAATGTTGTGGTAGTGTATTTAGGTTAAGGGTTTGGCGCAGTAATGTTGTGGTAGTGTATTTAGGTTAAGGGTTTGGCGCAGTAATGTTGCGGTAGTGTATTTAGGATAAGGGTTTGGCGCAGTAATGTTGTGGTAGTGTATTTAGGTTAAGGGTTTGGCACAGTAATGTTGCAGTAATGTTGTGGTAGTGTATTTAGGTTAAGGGTTTGGCGCAGTAATGTTGCGGTAGTGTATTTAGGTTAAGGGTTTGGCGCAGTAATGTTGCGTTAGTGTATTTAGGTTAAGGGTTTGGCACAGTAATGTTGCGGTAGTGTATTTAGGTTAAGGGTTTGGCGCAGTAATGTTGTGGTAGTGTATTTAGGTTAAGGGTTTGGCGCAGTAATGTTGCGGTAGTGTATTTAGGTTAAGGGTTTGGCGCAGTAATGTTGCGGTAGTGTATTTAGGTTAAGGGTTTGGCGCAGTAATGTTGTGGTAGTGTATTTAGGTTAAGGGTTTGGCGCAGTAATGTTGTGGTAGTGTATTTAGGTTAAGGGTTTGGCACAGTAATGTTGCAGTAATGTTGTGGTAGTGTATTTAGGTTAAGGGTTTGGCGCAGTAATGTTGTGGTAGTGTATTTAGGTTAAGGGTTTGGCGCAGTAATGTTGCGGTAGTGTATTTAGGTTAAGGGTTTGGCGCAGTAATGTTGTGGTAGTGTATTTAGGTTAAGGGTTTGGCGCAGTAATGTTGTGGTAGTGTATTTAGGTTAAGGGTTTGGCACAGTAATGTTGCGGTAGTGTATTTAGGTTAAGGGTTTGGCGCAGTAATGTTGTGGTAGTGTATTTAGGTTAAGGGTTTGGCGCAGTAATGTTGTGGTAGTGTATTTAGGTTGTGTTTTTTGTAGGTTGAGGGTTTGGCGCGGTAATGTTGCGGTAGTGTTGTATTTAGGTTGATGGTTTGGCGCAGTAATGTTGCGGTAATGTTGGGGTTATGTTGGGGTTGTGTTTTTTGTAGGTTGAGGGTTTGGCGCGGTAGTGTTGTATTTAGGTTGATGGTTTGGCGCAGTAATGTTGCGTTAATGATGCGGTTGTGTTGTATTTAGACTATTCCCAGCTTTCATAGCAGCTGAATGAACCAACCAACCGAACTCTGACTTCACGCCCATGAGTGATACAGCACGTTGTGTGTCTGTACCTAGAGGTGTGTTGAGACACACACACAGCAGGTCGAACCAGTAGTTCTCCACGTCCTGAGCACTGCTGAACACGTAGTGTCTCCGCTCAAATGCACGCATTGTCTCGATGGCCCTGTTATAGTGCGGGTCACACACCGTTGTGTCCACGATTTTAGCCTTCGTCTTCAGGAAGACAAACACCTAATACAAACATAAATGTATTAATGATATAATACACACAATAAACATTACCTATGAAGTGATCATGTGACTGTGGCCTCCTGCTCACCTGATCTTTATCCATGAACTTCTCCGTGGGCCCGAACTGCAGCAAACCCATGAAACACAACCTCTGGAGACTCTCGTGGAAACTGAAGATGTACTTCCTGTGTGAGGGACATCATCATCATCATCATAACACTTTATTCAGCATCTGACTGTGTGGGAGTGTGAAAGATAGTGTGAGAGTGATAGTGTGTGTGTCTGTGTGTGAGTGTGTGTGCGAGAGATAATAATAATACAAATATTTTGTTACATTTGTATGGCGCTTTTTCTAAGACCTCAAAGCGCTTTACATAGAAGGGGGGAATCTCCTCAACCACCACCAATGTGCAGCATCCACTTGGATGATGCGACGGCAGCCATATTGCGCCAGAACACCCACCACACACCAGCTTACTGGTGGATAGGAGACAGTGATGAAGCCAATCAGTATATATGGGGAGGATTAGGAGGCCAGGATGGACAGAGGCCACTGGGCAAATTTGGCCAGGATGCCGGGGTTACACCCCTACTCTTTCGAAAGACATCCTGGGATTTTTAATGACCACAGAGAGTCAGGACCTCGGTTTAACGTCTCATCCGAAGGACGGTACACTTTTGACAGTATAGTGTCCCCATCACTATACTGGGGCATTAGGACCCACACAGACCACAGGGTGAGCGCCCCCTGCTGGCCTCACTAACACCTCTTCCAGCAGCAACCTGGTTTTTCTCACGAGGTCTCCCATCCAGGTACTGACCAGGCTCAGCCCTGCTTAGCTTCAGTGGGCAACCAGTCTTGGGCTACAGGGTGATATGGCTGCTGACTTTAGATAGATCTCAGATAGTGTGAGTGTGTGTGTGAGTGAGTAAATGAGTGAGAGTGATAGTGTGAGTGTGTGTGAGTAAATGAGTGAGTGTGAGTGTGAGAGTGAGTGAGTAAATGAGTGAGTTTGAGTGTGTGTGTGAGTGAGTAAATGAGTGAGTTTGAGTGTGTGTGTGAGTGAGTAAATGAGTGAGAGTGATAGTGTGAGTGTGTGTGAGTGAGTAAATGAGTGAGTGTGAGTGTGAGAGAGAGAGCCAGTGTGTCTGTGTGTGTGTGTGTCTGTGTGTGTGTGTGTGAGTGTGTGTGTGTGTGTGTGTGTGTGTGTGTGTTTGCCTCTTGTGCAGCAGTTGTCTCTTTATATCAGCAGGGAGGAATCTGATCAGATAATGTTTCTTCACTGGATCATTCAGGTACTCCTCCAAACCTGCAACCTGAACACAACACAACATTACTGCACCAAATTATGATTAAAAATATAACTTATTTTGCTATTCAAATTCTAAAAATCAAACAAATCAATAAAGACATATATCACTATTGTACTGTAAAATAAAAACACTTATTTTGATGGAAAACGACCGAAAGCCCTAAAGCTTTTCTTCTGATAGTCTTGATGTTGTTTTCAGGCTCTACTAGAGCAGGTTCCCTTTCGAGGCGGTAACTTCAACATAACGTCAGCGTGACGCATACGGGAACTCCTCCCTTCTCCACTTTCGCTGAAGTCTGGTGGGCTAACGGCAGCTGGGGACAGCTGGCCAATTGAAGCAAAGCATGCAAAAACAGGCAGGTTCGTGGGCAGTATCAAACGCATGGGAGCGATAATTACGCCAGAATCTCTTTCTCCAAGCTGTCATCATTGAAGCTGCACCTGAGGACTAGTTAACCTTTTCTTCCTTGCATCCGATGGCTAACCTTTGCAGGATTTGTGCGGGCTCCAGCGACCCGCCCCACACCTACGAGTAAAACTGCGCCGCCTGCCTGGGCCTGGCCCACTGCCGGTGTGCACTCGAGAGGGCTCTTTCTATACGGCGGAGGCCCACTGCCGCCAGCGAGCCGCTGCTAAGCCCTCCCACACCCAGGAATGGCATTTTTACTGTGTGTAAATTAGGGCTGTTTTCGACTAAGGATTTTCATAGTCGAATCTGATTCGTTAGATTTTGCCGTAGTCGACTGATAGTCGAACCTTTTTTTTTTCTTTTTTTTTTTTTAGATAGCAGCTAGATTTTTTTCCATTTCAAACAAAAGAGCTAAAAAACACATATATATCACACATATATCATAACATTTCATAAACATGAGGAGCAATATGAGAGAGAAATTTGGTGATGGTTGTTTAGGTACATTAAATCAGGTAAAGCTTTTTCACGCCCATGAGAACCGCGTGGAGTCAACTCACAGCCGATCCGCAGCCCTGCTGAAAATGTGAAGCAGATTTTTGAAAACATTTTTATCTATTTACATTAGTAAGCTACAGGACATCCTCTTTCAAAACATGACCTGAAAAAATAAAATAAAAATGGTACCCAGCCCTTCTGAAAATGCGAATGCGTCTCTGTCCCCAGCACATTTCAAACCAAACTGACGCCCATGTATTGGACTATGAGGTTCATAGTCGAATCAGACCTCTCCGAATCGAATCGTCGAATCCTCGACTATTAGAAGTCAGCCCTAGTGTAAATCAATATAAGCAGCGGCACAACGGTTCATATGCTCATTATCTCCAAATTATGTCCAGAAATGGATAAATATTAAGTCCTCTGTTTAAAACAAATAAAGAACTGTAGTAGAACGGTAATTATGCGCAGACAGCGAGAACTCTGTATATTCGAGCAGTGAGCGCATGTCAATATAAATATATTCAGATTTGAAGCTTGTGACACATAAACGCGCATAAACATCAACTCGATCTCGTTTCACGGTCATGTATGTAAACGTAGCCAGTGATATAGAGAACAACTGGAGCTTTTTCAGGCTCTAACAGATGATGTGACGCAGGTGCTCTTTAACTCACAGGTGTGTGTGTGTGTACCTGATAGTTGACCTGCACGACCTGCATGAACACGCTGAGTGGCAGCGACACCAGAACATCACTGATGAGGGCCCATCCGAACCCGAAGTCTTTATGCAGAGGGATGGGGGGGATGAACCTCTTCCAGGTGTTCTCCTTCACGTACACTACACACACACACACACACACACACACACAGGTGTGTTTGAGAGAGTCACTCGGCTAAAAACCCTCAAATCCTTCAGACCAGTCCTCCATACACACACACTCACACTCTCTCAGACACACTAACACACAGAAACACACGAGTGTTTGAGAGAGTCACTCAGCTCATGTTCACATCACCTGACCCCAGACTGACCTCTAAACCCCTCAGTCTCCGGGTCGGTCTCCGGGTCGGTCTCCGGGTCGGGAAGCGGGTCTGCAGGATTGGATCTTCTGATTGGATGGCCGTAGATCAGGAACCACAGGAAGGAGTGAACGATACGCAGACGAGGCATCTTGGGCTGGAACCCCATCGAGCGCCCGAGCCCTGGAACTGAGACGCGAGATCTGACTGTGAATATGAGGCGCTCAGGCTCGCGTGTGTGCGTGTGTGTGTGTGTGTGTGTGTGTGTGTGTACCGAGGACAGGTCTGAAGGACTTGAGTGTTGTGACGCCCATCTTCTCGGACACCTTCTTCGGGGCGCTGCTCTGAGACGGGCGTGTGTGTGATGAAGCTTTACTCTCCTTCTTCTCCTGTGCGCTGGACTTCACTTTCTCTGCCTGAGACTCAACGCTAAGAGAGAGAACAATTAAAATACACCAGAGATCAAGACGTTTCTTAATGCTTTCATTAGAAGTAGAGTCTTCTGTAACTTTATAAATGTCTTTACTGTCACTTTTTACCAGTTTAATGTGTCCTTGATGAATAAAAGTGTTGATTTCTACACTGACTGTAGTGAAGCAGACGTCAGGTGTGTGTGTGTGTGTGTGTGTGTGTGTGTGTACTCACCGAGCTGCAGAGGCCGAGCTGGACATGCGCATGCGGATCTGCTCTATGGCACTTTTGAGCAGCGGATCGTCAGGAGTAACAGAGGGATGAACCACGAACTCAACCTGAGACACACCAGTGTGTTAGCTGAGGTGTATCTGTGTGTGTGTGTGTGTGTGTGTGTGTGGTGGAAAGAGTACTAAAAAAAAAGTGCTTAAGTAAAAATATTGCCAAGTCATTTGTTAGTTAAGTTCATTGGTTGGCGCCTAGCCTTTTCTGTAGTATTATTAGTACAGTGTTCACTGAGTTTGATAATATAATTTATCTCTATTAATATCAGTCTAATGCATTAAGCCATGCTAGCGTTTCAGAGCGTCCCCGGGGACGCGGGTTTCCTGACATCATCGCGCACAATAGAAGTCCCATTTAATTGGCTAGGCACCAACCAATAAAACGGCTCCTTTGAACAGGAAAAAGGATTTTCATTTGAATAATGTCATAATTGAAAGCAAAGAAGGTTAAGTGAGAGGTCTGATAAAAAGAGAGAGATGTACAGCAGTATGTGCCAGTAAAATCAATAATTAAGTGGGGTACGGTTAACTTGTTAAATTAAATGCTCTTTTTTTTCCCGTCCTACTGAAAATGTGCTGGGAGCCTGCTATAGTAACCAACTACACTTTCACATGCATCTGATTGACAGATGAATCATGCGACCTTATTTCAGTGTTGTTGAGGGTTTTCAGCTTTGTACATTCAGTCTAACTGTATTGTCAAAGAGGGCGAGCTTTATCATTTAAATGAACTGTGTGCAAGTATTTTAGACACTTACATCGTTCTTGCTCTGTCCATGCAGTAACTGTGTCCATGTTATGAGCCATTTACTTCAACTGCTCAGTGCTCTGGTATTATCAATGGGATGACCCATTTCAGTTGCCATGATTAAATTTTAAATCAGAATATTTGCATAGCTCACTTTCTGTACATTCACTGAAATATTGAAACGTTAGCGATACTGATTCAAAACACAAGCGCCAGTGATTGACTGTCAAAGCACGGTTGAAGTCCCCGCCCCCCAGATGACCTGGACATTTGATTTGTTTTGCACCCAAGTCAGACCCGTCCGTGATTGGCTGAAGCACTTCAGATCCGTCTGTTATTGGCTGAAGCGCTTCCGATCTGTCTGTTATTGGCTGAAGCGCTTCAGATCTGTCCGTTATTGGCTGAAGCGCTTCCGATCTGTCTGTTATTGGCTGAAGCGCTTCAGATCTGTCCGTTATTGGCTGAAGCGCTTCAGACCTATCTGTGATTGGCTGAAGCGCTTTAGACCTGTCTGTGATTGGCTGAAGGGCTTCAGATCTGTCTGTGATTGGCTGAAGCGCTTCAGACCTATCTGTGATTGGCTGAAGCGCTTTAGACCTGTCTGTGATTGGCTGAAGGGCTTCAGATCTGTCTGTGATTGGCTGAAGCGCTTTAGACCTGTCCGTGATTGGCTGAAGCGCTTCAGACCTGTCTGTTATTGGCTGGAAGGCTTCAGACCTGTCCGTTATTGGCTGAAGCGCTTCAGACCTGTCTGTGATTGGCTGAAGCGCTTTAAACCTGTCTGTGATTGGCTGAAGGGCTTCAGAGCTGTCTGTGATTGGCTGAAGCGCTTTAGACCTGTCTGTGATTGGCTGAAGGGCTTCAGACCTGTCTGTGATTGGCTGAAGCGCTTCAGACCTGTCCGTGATTGGCTGAAGCGCTTCAGACCTGTCCGTTATTGGCTGAAGCGCTTCAGACCTGTCCGTTATTGGCTGAAGCGCTTCAGACCTGTCCGTTATTGGCTGAAGCGCTTCAGACCTGTCCGTTATTGGCTGAAGCGCTTCAGACCTGTCCGTGATTGGCTGAAGCGCTTCAGACCTGTCCGTGATTGGCTGAAGCGCTTCAGACCTGTCCGTGATTGGCTGAAGCGCTTCAGACCTGTCCGTTATTGGCTGAAGCGCTTCAGACCTGTCTGTGATTGGCTGAAGCGCTTTAGATCTGTCTGTGATTGGCTGAAGCGCTTTAGATCTGTCTGTGATTGGCTGAAGGGCTTCAGACCTGTCTGTTATTGGCTGAAGCGCTTCAGATCTGTCTGTTATTGGCTGAAGGGCTTCAGACCTGTCTGTTATTGGCTGAAGCGCTTCAGATCTGTCTGTTATTGGCTGAAGCGCTTCAGATCTGTCTGTTATTGGCTGAAGGGCTTCAGATCTGTCTGTTATTGGCTGAAGCGTTTCAGATCTGTCTGTTATTGGCTGAAGCGCTTCAGATCTGTCTGTTATTGGCTGAAGGGCTTCAGACCTGTCTGTTATTGGCTGAAGGGCTTCAGACCTGTCTGTTATTGGCTGAAGCGCTTCAGACCTGTCCGTGATTGGCTGAAGCGCTTCAGACCTGTCCGTTATTGGCTGAAGCGCATCAGACCTGTCTGTGATTGGCTGAAGCGCTTTAGATCTGTCTGTGATTGGCTGAAGGGCTTCAGATCTGTCTGTGATTTGCTGAAGCGCTTTAGATCTGTCTGTGATTGGCTGAAGCTCAGGGCTCCACCGCAGTAGTTTGAATAGTGTCTGTCAAATGTCAGCTCGCCCTGTTGCTCCGTCGACACCTTTGTCAAAGTACTTGTTCTTTTGGTGAAAAATAAATGTAGCGAAGTTGAATACTTTATTTTTATTCTACTCAAGTAAAAGTAAAAGTACCACAATTTAATAATACTCAAGAAAGTAGAAAAAAATAGAAAAATCTACTCAAGCACTCTAACGAAAGTATTTGTAATTAGTTACTTTCCACCTCTGATGTGTGTGTGTGTGTGTGTGTGTGTGTGTGTGTGTGTGTGTGTGTGAGAGTGAGTGTTGCGCACACACCTTCTTCTGCACTCCGTCCTGTATGACGATGGTCCTGTAGAGTTTGAGTAAACCCTCTCGAGACAGCGAGCGGATCAGCCTCACCACACTCTTCTTACACACTTTAGTGCTCACGCCATCCTTCCTCTCCTCCTCCGTCAGCAGCTTCTGCAGCCTAACACACACACACACACACACACACACACACGTGTTCATCTGACACGCGTACAGCGCTGAGAGCTCATCGTGAGAGCGAGTCTTACGAGTAGAAGCCCTCGATGATCTTGCTGCAGCGGACGGCCTCTATGATCATGTTCTTGCGCTTCAGCAGTCGGTACGTCTCGTGGATCTCCACCTTCTTCGTCTTCTGCGGAGGAACACACCATCCATCACACCACAATAACTTAACACTTATCATTGTCGTTAACGTAACTATCGTTATAGTTATCGTTACAGTTATAATTATCTTTAACGAAACTATTGTTATAGTTATTAGTTATCATTGTCGTTAACGTAACTATCGTTATAGTTATCGTTACAGTTATAATTATCTTTAACGTAACTATTGTTATAGTTATTAGTTATAATTGTCGTTAACGTAACTATCGTTATAGTTATCGTTACAGTTATAATTATCTTTAACGTAACTATTGTTATAGTTATTAGTTATCATTGTCGTTAACGTAACTATCGTTATAGTTATCGTTACAGTTATAATTATCTTTAACGTAACTATTGTTATAGTTATTAGTTATCATTGTCGTTAACGTAACTATCGTTATAGTTATCGTTACAGTTACAATTATCTTTAACGTAACTATTGTTATAGTTATTAGTTATCATTGTCGTTAATGTAACTATCGTTATAGTTATCGTTACAGTTATAATTATCTTTAACGTAACTATTGTTATAGTTATTAGTTATCATTGTCGTTAACGTAACTATCGTTATAGTTATCGTTACAGTTATAATTATCTTTAACGTAACTATTATTATAGTTATTAGTTATCATTGTCGTTAACGTAACTATCGTTATAGTTATCGTTACAGTTATAATTATCTTTAACGTAACTATTGTTATAGTTATTAGTTATCATTGTCGTTAACATAACTATCGTTATAGTTATCGTTACAGTTATTATTATCTTTAACGAAACTATTGTTATAGTTATTAGTTATCATTGTCGTTAACGTAACTATCGTTATAGTTATCGTTACAGTTATAATTATCTTTAACGTAACTATTGTTATTGTTATTAGTTATCATTGTCGTTAACGTAACTATCGTTATAGTTATCGTTACAGTTATAATTATCTTTAACGTAACTATTGTTATAGTTATTAGTTATCATTGTCGTTAACGTAACTATCGTTATAGTTATCGTTACAGTTATAATTATCTTTAACGTAACTATTGTTATAGTTATTAGTTATCATTGTCGTTAACATAACTATCGTTATAGTTATCATTACAGTTAGAATTATCTTTAACGTAACTATTGTTATAGTTATTAGTTATCATTGTCGTTAACGTAACTATCGTTATAGTTATCGTTACAGTTATAATTATCTTTAACGAAACTATTGTTATAGTTATTAGTTATTGTCGTTAACGTAACTATCGTTATAGTTATCGTTACAGTTATAATTATCTTTGACGTAACTATTGTTATAGTTATTAGTAATCATTGTCGTTAACGTAACTATCGTTATAGTTATCGTTACAGTTATAATTATCTTTAACGTAACTATTGTTATAGTTATTAGTTATCATTGTCGTTAACGTAACTATCGTTACATTTATCAGTACAGTTATAATTATCTTTAACGTAACTATTGTTATAGTTATTAGTTATCATTGTCGTTAACGTAACTATCGTTATAGTTATCGTTACAGTTATAATTATCTTTAACGTAACTATTGTTATAGTTATTAGTTATCATTGTCGTTAACGTAACTATCGTTACATTTATCGTTACAGTTATAATTATCATATCGACAGAATTTTCATTTTTGGGTGAACAATCCCTTTAACATCGTCGTTCTCCTGAACCCACACTGACCTCCGTCAGCACCTCCACGATCACCGGCACCGGTTCCTCTACGTGTTGTGATTGGCTGGTGCTCGAGCTGGGGGTGTGGTCAGCATCCTCTGCGTTCTGACCAACCACAGCCTTCTGAGAGGCTTTAGCCCCGCCCACTCGCGCCGAGGGCTTCTCTGAACACAAACAAGCGTGAAAACCAAACTCATATCAGTATGCGCTAGAGGTCTGCACCCCGACTCGAGCCCGACGGAAAACTCACGGGTTTCGGGTCGGGTTCGGGTTAATGCACGTGTGTCGTGATTGGCCACTCACTTTTGAGGGGCGTGGCCTTTTTGCTGAAGCTGAGTTTGGTCTGTTTGAGCTTCTGCCGCGTGTCCTTCGCTCCCTCGTTCTCCTCAGAGACGCCTGCGGGCGGGTCCGGCTCGGGCTCGGGATCCGGCTCCGGCTCGGGTTGGGTCAGGTGTGTGACGCGCAGGTGTTGGCTACGCTGCCGCTCTTTGGTGAACTGCAGGCTGAGTTTGCTCTGCTCCACGAAGAGTTTGCTGATGTATTTGGTGGTTCTCTGCCGCCCCTCGTCCTCCATGAAGCCCTGAGAGACGCACACGTGAGACGGCGACCCCTGACCCTGTCATGCTTGTGCTGGGGTCAAAGGTCACCTTGGTGTCATTACCTTGATCATGTTGATTCGCTCCAGTAGTCGACAGATCATCCGTCCCTCTAGTTTTCCGACGTTGAGTCTGGCTCTCAGGACGGACTGAGAGATTCCTCTGGTCCCGGTCGACACCACTGCAGCAGCCAATCACAGCACAGAGATCACAGTCATGAGAACCACAGTGTGTTAGGGCCCCAGATTAACTGATTTTAACTAATTGTGGCCCCTGACTGAAAATTTTAGAAGCGCAAGCAGAAAATGTAGGGGCACACCTAAAACCAGCTTGAATTCAATGCAATTCTTCACATTTTACCACACAATAACTGTATTACTAACAAATGCTTTGACAATAAACAGACTTAACGTACAGAAATTACAATGCGCAGTTTTATTTTAAGTTCACAGGGCTCCAGTGTAGATTAAAGTAACTTTAATTATTATCATTAATAATGTCGTAATATTAATTCAAAAGCAAAACAAGTGAAAAATAGATAATAGGGAGTAAAAAAAAAAAGCCAATAAGCGTCCTCTGCTGCCACCTACTGGTCACAATGGTCATTTCATATTTTTGTTATTTTTAAAAAAGTGTGTTTTCCTAAATCTTGAAACTTTTAGTTTTATAAATGGGGACAATCTTTGAAGGATGAAGAAGACGATGAATGGTCATCACATTAAAAATAGCATTTAAATATGATATTATAGGTTTGAAATGCTGGAAAAGATGTGTGGTACTCGTAAGCGTTTGCCTATCTCTGCCACAGTTACAGTGAGTGTTACTACAGTAAATCCATGGTGGATATTGCTGATTTGTGGACTTAAGTAACTTGTTCAGTCATGGCACATGGTTTGATCTGATATCTGCGGTTTATAACAGAATCTGAATGTTTCTCACTGGATCTCTCGGCGATGTTATTAATTCTGTGTCGAACTCAATGGCTTTCTTCGCTGCGTCGTCTATTATTGGTCGGAACAATCGCAGTCTGGAGCCCTGAGTTTTAATAATCGCTCCATATGTTGTTATCGTTATAGCTATCACATATCTGATCATAGTTACAGTTAGCCATTGGCGTGATTAGAGTCATGTGTCGTGTCTGACCGAGGTCGTAGGCTTGAGTGAGCACGTCGCGCTCGATGAAGCGAGGCTCGGCGAGGACGTTCCTCTTGACGGACGCGTCGCCCTCTTCATCGTTGTTCTCGTCGTCCTCTTCCTCCTCCGCCTCCTTCTGCCCGTATGGCTTCAGCAGCTTCAGACAGCGCACGAACACGTCAGTGCCTAACAGCCAATCACAGCACAGAGAGAGCAGTCAGCGGCGCCCGGCTCACGTGATGTCATGCGGTGGCCGGCGTGACCTCTGACCTCGCAGGGTTTTGAAGGGGCCTCCGGTGGGGTCGAGCTCCTTCAGGGGGATCCTCAGCAGGGTCACCATCTTAGCGGCGGTCATGTACTGATACACGCGCTTGAAGGTGCGCTCGCACACACGCTACACAACACAACACAACACAACACAACACAACACACAAGTGTTACGACAGAAGCACACACTCGCATGAGGGCATCAGGTCGTCTTCCTCACCAGCTGCTCTCGGATCTTCATCATCACGCCGGTCTTATCAGGGAGATCAGAGAGGATGTTGGACGTGGACTCCATCAGGATATCATACTTACTCCTCCTGACACACACACGGATTTATACATTACATTAGTCATTAGTGAGTGTGTGTGTGTGTGTGTGTGTGTGTGTGTGTGAGTGTTATGTGGGAGTGTTCTAATCTGTGTTTCATTGCAGTTTCCCTGGTAGCTCACCTGCAATCAACGGGTTAACCGGTGTCACCTGAAGGGAGCCACTTTAACTCTTAGGCTACGTCTACATTAAACGTCCCGTTTTTCCTGTGTTTTTGAAGCTTTGATAGTGTTTACAGTGTGCAATATAACATGTGTTCATGTTTCGCGTGTAAAAAAACACAGTACTTTTCACACAATTTACTTCTCTGTACACCGCTGTTTTCACTGTCCTAAGAACGGGTTGGTAACTTCCTTGTTCTAACCGGCCGTTCACTGTAGGCTTTGAAAGGGGACCTCTGTTAAATAAAATATCTCGCTTGGCATTGAACTTTGAGCTTTATAATTTTACAAGTATTATTTATGCTGAAGTAACCAAAGTTTGAAAAATGGGATCACGAAGAACAGGACCATTAAAGGAGAACTCCGGTCAGTTTTAACATTGAGCTCATTTTATTGTACATTTGGAGTGCTGTCAATACAGAGAACAACGACAAAAATCAGTGTTGCCTACACCGAGTTATTCTATTTTTTAAATTTGCACCCTGTTGACTTCAATGGGGCAAGTACTAAACCTGCTTTTAGCCTCTTAACATCCTTGATGTGTCATTACAAGTGCACAGAAAATGTGAGTGATTCCTTCAGAGTGAACGCGGGTGAATCTGACTGCAGTAGATGTGAAAGATATGTATAAAAGTTATGTTTATTCAGCCAGCGCTCATACCTGTGTTTATTTACTGTTTTCGGTTGAAGTCCTTACAGTAATCGATTGTCGAGTTCACACGCGTAGGTTTAGTTGCCTATGATCACGCGCGTGAACTCGACAATCAATTGTTATCCAATTTTTTGGGCCTTCAAAACATCTTAAAATGCACATATGTAGATCAGAGAAATCAATTTTCTCGGGGGTGCCCCCGAACCCCCCTAACTAGCATATCTCACATTCGGGACCTCAGTGATGAAAAAACCCTGCCATCTGCATGTTAATGAAACAAGTTAATAGTGAGCATTAGAGTATTAGTATTAGTGAGTATTAGACCCTAAACTAAAGAGTTACTTTTTTTTTTTTCATCATACCCTCATCGGGGTTGAGCCACCGACACAGACTGATTCATGTTCACACTGGTCACACACCTTTCAGTTCAGTAGAACCAGATGCATATTTGTTGATATTTGTGTTTTGAAAAAGTTTTTGATTCATTGTTTTGACTCCTAACCAATATTCTACATTAAAAATTGTAGTCTTTTAATATGGGCTAGTAAAATTCATTTCGGGCAACCACAATCTGAAGAGTGCCTGCCCGAAGGGCTACCAGTGATTTTGAAGTTTTGCGAGCCCTGGTGTGTGTGTGTGTGTGTGTGTGTGTGAGTGTACCGGTCCACGTGGAAGCGCCTGAGCAGCAGCAGCAGGGAGTGTGTGTGTGTGTGTGTGTGTGTGTGTGTGTGTGTGTGTGTGAGTGTACCGGTCCACGTGGAAGCGCCTGAGCAGCAGCAGAAGGGAGTGTTGTTGAGCTCCTGACGGCAGGCGAGCGACGTGTGACTGAAGTGTGATCAGCCCGTTCCTGTCCAGAGTCCTCCTCAGATAGTGCATCTTCCCTGCGTCCATCCTGACCAATCACAGCACACCATCATTACATCATCATCACATCATCATTACATCAGTACATCACATCACGGAGGTGCCGGCGCGTGAACTGGAGCTCATCTCATAAATGAACCGAAACTCAGCATATACGGTGGCCTACTTGCCTCACAGACCTGAGACATATATAGAAAGCTTGAAATGTCTACTTTTAAACAGAACAATTCAAAACGAAAGAAAAAAGACTGCTCTGCTCTCTGCTTATGTAATCTGTATGAAATGTGTATTTCTCTCTGGCGCGTTCACTACTGCGAAGATCGGGAGTCAGCATCGTCAACTTCATCTTTGCAGCCGACACTGACACAGAAAACACTTGTTTATTAATAAACAATTAAAATGTCTCCTTGCTATATTTGACATATTCATAATCATTACTTTTGCTGGTTCTTTGTGACAGCTTTTAGGAGCTTCATTGGCAGCGCCACCCTTACATGTTACATGAACGCGTCACCACCGCATCAGCACCGAAAACATGGAGATTTTTTTCTTTTTGGGGGCATTTTGTTTGTGTTCAGTCTTTCTCAGTTGTCTTCAGGTTAATGTTTCAGTTAACAGTTTGTCAGTTGTTGTCAGTAATGTTTTCAGGGGTATAAGCTACAGGAGCAGCATCTGTACTATCGCGGCTGTAGACGGTAATGTTTTCTCTTGGTTCATGTCAGTCAGTATGAACTAATTTTGATATGTAATCCGGGAAATACGGTACTTTACCATCTACGGCGTAGAACCCAGAATATTTCCAGACACTACTCTTTAGATGAGTTGGGGTAGAGTTGTCCGATCAGGCTGGCCGTTCTGTGCGTTATCTTCCATTTCCAAAACAGGCTGGCTACTATTGGCTATTATTCGCTTGATCTGGTCACGGGCCGACGCTACTGTACGTTTAGAGCGCCCGCTACTGGATGAGATGGCAAACAATAAAACAAAAAACAAACGGTCTAATCACAGACTGTAAAAAATGCGTTACACATGGCACTTTAACAACCGGATAGTTTATTTATTGCTTGATGATGGATATTTCACGTCATATTCGATATTCGAATAAAAAGTGACAGCCCTAATGAGTGTGTGTGTGTGTGTGTGTGTATGTGTGTGAGAGTGTGTGTGTGTGTGTGTGTGAGCACCTTAAGATGTGTGTGTGCAGGTCTCTCTGCAGCTCCCCCTGCCAGCGCGTGTGTGTGTGTGTGTGTGTGTGTGTGTGTGAGCACCTGAAGATGCGTGTGTGCAGGTCTCTCTGCAGCTCCCCCTGCCAGCGCACGTGTGTGTGTGTGTGTGTGTGTGTGTGTGTGTGTGTGTGTGTGTGAGCACCTGAAGATGCGTGTGTGCAGGTCTCTCTGCAGCTCCCCCTGCCAGCGCACGTGTGTGTGTGTGTGTGTGTGTGTGTGTGTGTGTGTGTGTGTGTGTGAGCACCTGAAGATGCGTGTGTGCAGGTCTCTCTGCAGCTCCCCCTGCCAGCGCGCTCTTCCCAGTCTCTCCAGGATACAGTAGCACAGATCCGGCAGCTTGAGCTCCGGGTTTCCCTCGGGCCCGATCAGCGCACGGTAGCGGAGCTCAGCAGACGCCACCATCACCAGCCGCTCGCCCCACCTGAGGAAGCAGAGAGACGGGTCAGGAGTGTGTGTGTGTGTGTGTGTGTGTGTGTGTGTGTGTCGCTCGCCACACCTGAGGAAGCAGAGAGACGGGTCAGGAGCGTGTGTGTGTGTGTGTGTGTGTGTGTCGCTCGCCACACCTGAGGAAGCAGAGAGACGGGTCAGGAGCGTGTGTGTGTGTGTGTGTGTGTGTCCTCACCGCGTCTGCACCTCCTCCAGCGTCAGCGGCGTGCGGATCTGCTCACACACGTCGAGCCGCTCGCTGAAGAACACACAGGAGCCCTGTAGGCCGCTCGGGTCGTCCGTCAGCACACACACCGGGTACGGGTCCTGCGCATCGGCCTGGCGCATCTCGTGGATGCCTGTGTTCCGGTCCACCTCCACAAACCTGCCACACACACACACACACACATGCTTACACACACTGCTATCGTGGTGGGGTTACTGCACTGATTATGATTATGATTATTCAACTAAACTATTACACCTGCAGAAAGCACATCTCTGTGCTCTAACAGGTCTAAAGTGATAACACATCGAGTCAGGGATAAATACAGCTCTGACTTACAAATCAACACTGGACTCACTATTATAAGAAGTTCAAAGATAAGGGTTACTGCAGTAAGAGTGTGGTAAAGGTGGTAAAGGCTGGTACCGGTCGTGTGAGACAGTGTTACTGCAGTAAGAGTGTGGTAAAGGTGGTAAAGGCTGGTACCGGTCGTGTGAGACAGTGTTACTGCAGTAAGAGTGTGGTAAAGGTGGTAAAGGCTGGTACCGGTCGTGTGAGACAGTGTTACTGCAGTAAGAGTGTGGTAAAGGTGGTAAAGGCTGGTACCGGTCGTGTGAGACAGTGTTACTGCAGTAAGAGTGTGGTAAAGACTGGTAAAGGCTGGTACCGGTCGTGTATGGTGACGGTTCTCCGGCTCTCCGGCAAAAGGTAGAAGCGGACCTCCTCGCTCCGGATCAAGCAGCTCCAGATGAACTGCTGAGTGAGCGGATCCAGACTCAAGCCGAACTCGGGCTGACGGGTGCGAAGCCTCAACCAGAGCGTCTGAATGCTGATCCCGTCCAAACCCTCCAGAGCCACCTCATCCAGAACCGCGTCCAGCGGGTCCATCATCGCTGTCTGTCTGTCTGTCTGTCTGTCTGTCAGTGGGAAACAAACACCACACAGCCGAACTCTGCAGAACACTTCTTCTTCTTCTGCTTCTGCGGCTGATTCCGGTGCCTGTCATGAACACTGACACCTGCCGGACGTCTCCAGTACTACAACAACACAACAGCGCGCTTCACGGGGGAAATACAATAAAGATTAAAAAAAGTAAAAAATCTTAAATTAAATATATATTACCGTACATTAAATAAAAATAATAATAATTACAACAAGACATACAACAGAAAAGTCAAGTAAAACAAAAGCTAACCTAACAAAAGTATGTTCAGTAACACAGGTGTACAGGTTATAACCTTAGTTAACATAAAAGTAAGAATGAACAATACTTCTTCAGCGTTTATTACTCTTAGTAATATATTAATTTCAACATTTACTAATACTTTATTAAAATCTTGTTAACATTAGTTAATGCACTGTGAACTAACATGAACAAACAATGAACAGCTGTATTTTTATTAACTAACATTAACAAAGATTAATAAATAATGTAACAAATGTATTGTCCATTGTTAGTTCATGTTAGTTAATACATATAGTGTTACCATATGTTCTCCATTAGGATTTAAAAATAGCATATTTCTGAGCGTGTTTAATATCAGCTGCAATCTGTTTCAATAGTTTAAGAGCAATAAGAGACACTATGACACAAAAAACAAGGATATCCACTCTAGTAAAAATACCAAAACAAAAAGATTTTGACTAAAATACCATGTGGGTTCTTCCTCAATTTTTTTTTAACAGAATAATACTATAGTAGCCTGAAGAAACTATGATTAAAAACCATTCAGACAGAGTCTCCAGTGAATTACAGTTTATTGACTGATCCTCATATTTAACTAGCATGAGTAGTGTTGTACAGAGGAATGCATGTGTTCAGATGATATGAAGGCCTGAGTCAGTGCTCCTCTCCACCCTGGCCATGATCTTCCTCTCAAACATGGGCAGAACGGCTTCATCCTGCAGGATCTCCTCGTAAACCGCACCGCACTCGAACTCCACGCTCGCTCTCTTGAAGAAAAACCTGTGTGGATGAGAGACAGGTGAAGGAGGAAACACAGGCTGATACTGGAACGGATCGCAGACGATCGTGATCGTACGGGTCAGCTTACCCCACGGTTCGGCACGCACTGCTAAATTTAACCATCATAGAGTGAAAGTTTCCCATTTGGACATGTTTTGTCTTGCCAATTTACACTTTTAAACAATTTTAAATGCAGAAGACGAGGCGGAAATCAGATTTTCTTGGTCCATGCATTCGGTCTTAAAGTGACAGCAGCCTAATATTCCTACTGTTATCTGTGTCAATAATGTTAATAAAACAACAAAATACAGCTGTAACAAAGACGAAACTATATTTCATTTCTACAGTGAACAAATTTCTGTACCTAAATACTACTGTTAGACTTTGTAAATGTGTTATCACTATTTTTTTATTCTAATATATTTTTTTGAACCGTAAATGATCCGAACCGTGAGTTTTGTGATGGTTGCACCACTAGCTGATATGGCGATGTGAATGAGCGTGTCTCACCTGAACGGGCCTGTGCGCGTCAGCAGGGACTTAAAGCGGCCCAGGGTCACGGCAGCGTCACACCGCACACACGTCCTGTACGGGATCTCGTCTCCACTGTAATAGTACACCACTGTAACACACCTGTAAGACACCAGCAGGTTAGTGAGGTGAACGTGAATCAGGAGTAATGACAGACTCCGCAGTGAACACTGAAACACTGACCGCTCAACGTCACTGTCTGCCGCCGTCAATGAGGAGCCACTGGAATCTGTTTCTCCTTCCTGTCAGAACAGGAAGTGATGCGATTACTCACACAGGCTGTGTTCGACACTGTGCCTGCGTTTGTTACAATGCACATCACATAGATACTGTATCTGACAATGCAATGTGCTCAAACGGCCCTTCCATGTCCAGTGTGACGATGACAGGACTTTCCTGACTGAATAAAACATGTTCTGTAAACCAGTATACAGTATGCAGTGAACACACTGTGTGGCGGTAACTCACTCCATGTCTCGGCACTCGAGTGTTTCGAGTGTGTGTCTGCAGCTCCTGCAAACGTCTCATCAGTTCAGCTGCGAAGGTGTGTGGCGTCATCTTCACCTGTTACACAGGAAAACGAGCACATATCACACAAGTCTGTTAATATAATGAACACAATCCCATTCCTAAAATACAAACATGTTGTTTATTTCTGAATCGTTTATATTGACAGATTGACTTGACTCACTGGTGTGTGTGGCAGGTGTGTGTGTCTCTGGGCTCTGTCTCGTGTTCTGTGGTGTCGATGACAAACGTGATGCTCCTGTCTGCAGAGGGAACACATGTCAGTGAACATGACGACTGCATCTCACTGCATCTCACTGCATCTCACCTGTACTCACTGCATCTCACTGCATCTCACCTGTACTCACTGCATCTCACTGCATCTCACTGCATCTCACTGCATCTCACTGCATCTCACTGCATCTCACTGCATCTCACTGCATCTCACCTGTACTCACTGCATCTCACTGCATCTCACTGCATCTCACCTGTACTCACTGCATCTCACTGCATCTCACTGCATCTCACCTGTACTCACTGCATCTCACTGCATCTCACTGCATCTCACTGCATCTCACTGCATCTCACCTGTACTCACTGCATCTCACTGCATCTCACTGCATCTCACTGCATCTCACCTGCACTCACTGCATCTCACTGCATCTCACTGCATCTCACTGCATCTCACCTGTACTCACTGCATCTCACTGCATCTCACTGCATCTCACTGCATCTCACTGCATCTCACTGCATCTCACTGCATCTCACCTGTACTCACTGCATCTCACCTGCACTCACTGCATCTCACTGCATCTCACCTGTACTCACTGCATCTCACTGCATCTCACCTGTACTCACTGCATCTCACTGCATCTCACTGCATCTCACTGCATCTCACCTGTACTCACTGCATCTCACTGCATCTCACCTGTACTCACTGCATCTCACCTGTACTCACTGCATCTCACCTGTACTCACTGCATCTCACCTGTACTCACTGCATCTCACCTGTATCTCACCTGTATCTCACTGCATCTCACCTGTACTCACTGCATCTCACCTGTACTCACTGCATCTCACTGCATCTCACCTGTACTCACTGCATCTCACCTGTACTCACTGCATCTCACCTGTATCTCACCTGTATCTCACCTGTATCTCACCTGTATCTCACTGCATCTCACTGCGTCTCACCTGTATCTCACCTGTATCTCACCTGTATCTCACTGCATCTCACCTGTACTCACTGCATCTCACCTGTATCTCACCTGTACTCACTACATCTCACCTGTATCTCACTGCATCTCACTGCATCTCACCTGTACTCACTGCATCTCACTGCATCTCACTGCATCTCACCTGTATCTCACTGCATCTCACTACATCTCACCTGTACTCACTGCATCTCACCTGTATCTCACCTGTATCTCACTACATCTCACCTGTACTCACTGCATCTCACCTGTATCTCACCTGTATCTCACCTGTACTCACTGCATCTCACCTGTATCTCACCTGTATCTCACTACATCTCACCTGTACTCACTGCATCTCACCTGTATCTCACTACATCTCACCTGTATCTCACCTGTATCTCACTGCATCTCACCTGTACTCACTGCATCTCACCTGTATCTCACTACATCTCACCTGTATCTCACTGCATCTCACCTGTACTCACTGCATCTCACTGCATCTCACCTGTACTCACTGCATCTCACCTGTATCTCACCTGTATCTCACCTGTATCTCACCTGTACTCACTGCATCTCACCTGTATCTCACCTGTATCTCACTACATCTCACCTGTACTCACTGCATCTCACCTGTATCTCACCTTTACTCACTGCATCTCACCTGTATCTCACCTGTATCTCACCTGTACTCACTGCATCTCACCTGTATCTCACCTGTACTCACTGCATCTCACCTGTATCTCACCTGTATCTCACCTGTATCTCACTGCATCTCACTGCATCTCACTGCATCTCACCTGTACTCACTGCATCTCACTGCATCTCACCTGTACTCACTGCATCTCACTGCATCTCACCTGTACTCACTGCATCTCACCTGTATCTCACCTGTATCTCACCTGTATCTCACTGCATCTCACTGCATCTCATCTGTACTCACTGCATCTCACCTGTATCTCACCTGTATCTCACCTGTATCTCACTACATCTCACCTGTACTCACTGCATCTCACCTGTATCTCACCTGTACTCACTGCATCTCACCTGTATCTCACCTGTATCTCACTACATCTCACCTGTACTCACTGCATCTCACCTGTATCTCATCTGTACTCACTGCATCTCACCTGTATCTCACCTGTATCTCACCTGTATCTCACTGCATCTCACCTGTATCTCACCTGTATCTCACCTGTATCTCACTGCATCTCACTGCATCTCACCTGTATCTCACCTGTATCTCACCTGTATCTCACTACATCTCACCTGTACTCACTGCATCTCACCTGTATCTCATCTGTACTCACTGCATCTCACCTGTATCTCACCTGTATCTCACCTGTATCTCACTGCATCTCACTACATCTCACCTGTATCTCACCTGTATCTCACTGCATCTCACCTGTACTCACTGCATCTCACCTGTATCTCACTACATCTCACCTGTACTCACTACATCTCACCTGTACTCACTACATCTCACCTGTATCTCACTACATCTCACCTGTTCTCACTGCATCTCACCTGCATCTCACCTGTACTCACTACATCTCACCTGTATCTCACTACATCTCACCTGTACTCACTACATCTCACCTGTATCTCACTACATCTCACCTGTTCTCACTGCATCTCACCTGCATCTCACCTGCACTCACATCATCTTATTGCACTTACTGCACCTCACTGCATCTCACCTGCACTCACGTCATCTCACCTGCACTCACTGCATCTCACCTGCACTCACTGCATCTCACGTCATCTCACCTGTATCTCACCTGTATCTCACTACATCTCACCTGTACTCACTGCATCTCACCTGTATCTCACCTTTACTCACTGCATCTCACCTGTATCTCACCTGTACTCACTGCATCTCACTGCATCTCACCTGTATCTCACCTGTACTCACTGCATCTCACCTGTATCTCACCTGTATCTCACCTGTATCTCACTGCATCTCACTGCATCTCACTGCATCTCACCTGTACTCACTGCATCTCACCTGTATCTCACCTGTATCTCACCTGTACTCACTACATCTCACCTGTATCTCACTGCATCTCACTGCAACTCACCTGTACTCACTGCATCTCACTGCATCTCACTGCATCTCACCTGTATCTCACTGCATCTCACTACATCTCACCTGTACTCACTGCATCTCACCTGTATCTCACCTGTATCTCACCTGTATCTCACTACATCTCACCTGTACTTACTGCATCTCACCTGTATCTCACCTGTACTCACTGCATCTCACCTGTATCTCACCTGTATCTCACCTGTATCTCACTACATCTCACCTGTATCTCACCTGTATCTCACTGCATCTCACCTGTACTCACTGCATCTCACCTGTATCTCACTACATCTCACCTGTATCTCACTACATCTCACCTGTACTCACTACATCTCACCTGTATCTCACTACATCTCACCTGTTCTCACCTGTATCTCACCTGTATCTCACTACATCTCACCTGTACTCACTGCATCTCACCTGTATCTCACTACATCTCACTTGTATCTCACTGCATCTCACCTGTACTCACTGCATCTCACCTGTATCTCACTACATCTCACCTGTATCTCACTACATCTCACCTGTACTCACTACATCTCACCTGTATCTCACTACATCTCACCTGTTCTCACTGCACCTCACCTGCATCTCACTGCATCTCACCTGCACTCACGTCATCTCACCTGCACTCACTGCATCTCACTGCATCTCACGTCATCTCACCTGCACTCACGTCATCTCACCTGCACTCACGTCATCTCACCTGCACTCACTGCATCTCACTGCATCTCACCTGCACTCACTGCATCTCACGTCATCTCACCTGCACTGCCAGTCGTCTAGATGCTTCTGATTGGCTGGATTGTGGGGAGGGAGTGTCTCTTTCTCAGGCTCCACCCCCTCCGAGGGCATGGTCTGCCATCCTTGCAGTGTTGTCTTGAGGTTTCCTGATGTTTGGACAGTCTGAGTGTGTTTCAGATACACGTCTGACCTGAGAAACAGCGGGAACAGGCTGTCCTGCAGCACGGCCTGCACCTGCGCATGCGCCTGCGCAAACAGGCTTGAGTCGAGCTGCAGCCGCTGGATGGCGTCTCGCACGGCGCCTCTGGTCTCGGCCGGGATCTTGCGGGACACGACGCCACCGCTGCGCTCGCACAGGTAGCAGCGGTACATGGCTCTGGCCAGTTTGAGGCGCCGGCCCGTCGCGCACTCGGGAACCTTCTGGAACCCGCAGCAGGCGAACCAGAACTCGAGCAGCGCCGCGCAGCCCAGCGTCCGCAGGAAGAGCAGGAACAGCGCGGTGCCGTCGCGGTCGTCCAGCAGCGTGAGGAGCGTCTCGGCCCAGGGCTCGTACGGGCCGTCCGGTGGAGCGCTGCCATCCGGCTCGAACCCCAGACCCAGATCCGAGCAGCGCGGTGTGAGCACCGGAGACTCCGACCAATCAGACACAGTCTTGCTGGAGAAGCACCCGCCCTCACGGCCCTCCTCTCCCGGCACTGGAGGTCGAGGCGCGTCACTGCGGTAACTCATGATGGCATCAGAGACTCCTGAGGAGAGGGAGAAATTCATAATATATATATTAATCATAATATAATCAGAAGATCAAATATAATAAAAAAAATATACATATTATGTATTATCATTATTATGATCATCACGTCAGTCAAAAATTATTATTTTTTTATTTCAATGAAATTAATGTACTATATTTTAGCTAATGTTTTTTATTTAATATTTTGTATTTTTAGAGGATTTTATGGTGCTAAATTATATTTGCGCTGTATTTATAATCCATTTATTCACTTTTTGAGCATAGACCTGAAAATTTAATTTCCAACTTAAACTGTGGTAAATCTTGAACGCTTTAGAGCGACAGACTGAATTTTGATCTCATTTTAAAGACGACACTTGGCAAATTATTGCTGAAGTGAAAAAAGTTTTAAAAAATCAATTTTACAGAATTTTTAACAATTTTAAATTTTCTGTCACCGGAGACTCATGAGGAGCGAGAGAAGATCATAGCAAATATAATAAAAAATATAAAAATGTATTACATATCATAGATTAAATTATCATTGCTAAAACACCCAGTATCCACAGGAACATACAAAAATCAGATTTCAGAACGAATACATTTAGTCATTGTTTGTTAGGCTACTCCCCGTCATTTATTTTTTAATTTGATCGTCTTTTATTACTGTCCAGTGTTTTATTTTGTTTTATTTTGTTTTATATTATTTGTCTTTATTACTGTTTAACCCCTTTTGCACTTGTGTTATTGTTCTTTATTTTTGTTTGTTATTATTCATATATTTATTTATTAGATTAAGTGGCCACTGTTTAATTTTATTTTGTTAATAATATTGGTTAATTCGGATTTCTGATATTGTTCTTCATAATATTTATTTGCACTGTCAGTATAAATCTAAATGTAATACACAAAATACACAATACTGTTTTTTTCATTGACAGAGATAAAAATGTGTCATTATTCCTGTCAGAAATCCATTTTTTTTAAAACATTTTTTATCATAAAAATTGTTTAGTTGAAGATGATATGAGAAATATCAGAAATATTCACGACTATTACAAAGCATTACAGATTTAATATTCTAAATGCAACATTTGATCGCTTTCCGTCATGTTGTCGGTCTGAATGAACGTCTCAGACGAGTCGCGCGCGCGGTTAATTAAAGTTTATTCGACGGAAGACAGAGAATCAAATAACGCTTCCCCCCATTGAATAATGAAAATATCCGATTCAAAGATTGACAGTAAATGTTTACGAAGTTTAAAGTGATAAAGTGATGATGTTTTTACCTGACAGGAGTTCGAGTCGCGCGCAGATGCTGTGAGTCTGGAGCTGTCAGCACGAGCACGAGCACTTCAATCAACTTCATCATCACTGCCTCTCACTCACACTTTCATATTTCTCACTCTTTAAATATTATTATGCTGCTTCCTTCGTTTATTTCCTTTTATTACATTTGTTTGAGTAAGTTTTAATTGCGTTTATGTTGTACTAGGTGCTACTGTTAGTTTTATCCGTTTATTGCCTATTCTTAGAACTAGTCTATTTGCTATACTGCTATTACTTTAGCCTATTTAGCGTATTTAATTCTATTGTCACAATTATTAGAGAATATCATTAAGAAATACCTGTTCCTAGCTGACAAATAAAAACGTTATGAAATCTAACGTTAGGTTAGTTAACATTCTAACGAATGTTCTCTGGACGTTAAAAATGTCAATTTGTTTAAAAACGTTTTAATTATTTTTTCTTGGTCAAGGAAAGATTCCATTCCATCATTCTTCAAACATTATGAACGCTACTTTTGAATGTTCTCTGAACGTTCTGAAATAATAATAAAAAAATGTTAGATGAATTTAATAATAAAAGAAGATAAATATTTTGAGCAATGTCTAAAACGTTTTTATTTATTTTTTTGTGAACATTATTGAAGACCAGATAACCTTGAACTTTTATTTAATGTCACTGAAAGAATGTGTTCATAACTTTGAGAGAACGTTCCCTGTTATCAAGGTACATAACTTTTCAAAAATAGTATTTACAATTCACAGATAATAAGAATATATGTTCTGCAGTGGTTAACTCTTGCTGTAGTTCATTCCCAGAATGCACCAAGATCTGGTTTGAGTCTCTGGTTAAACTTCAGGATCACAGATGGATCTTCTGGAAATCTGTCCATCTGAAGGAGGAGGATGTTAAAGGTCACGCCACACGCCATCTGACACACTGTAGGAGCCCGACCTCAGCTGACACACACACACACACACACACACACACACACACACACACACACACACACACACACACACACACACACACACACACACACACACACACACACAGGTTAAAATAAAGAAACAATGAAGACAACTTAATTCAGCTAAACAAAATGACTTCCATCTGTATACATGTAAATGCTCCTGCAGGTGTTATTTAACTCTGATGAAACATAGTTGATATTAGTGTGTGTGTGTGTGTGTGTGAGTGTGTGTGAGACTGGTCTGCGGCGTCTCACCTGCTGTGACCTCTGTCTCCCGCGAGCTGCAAAGGTCAGGCAGTGAATGCTAATCCTCGTCTCCAGGGAGCGACACGGCTAATCACTATTGTTTCACATCGTCGTGACCTTTAACACGACACCTCAAGACTTCCACTCACACCACACGGATAACACACACATTACTGGCATTCTGAGCCAACCCACTTCAGTTCTGCGGCTCGACACAGAACCATTCCGTCCCGATTCACTCCGAAGATAGCATGAGTTATGATGAAATATGGAACAATGCAGGAGCATTTCTGAAGATCTCTTATTAATAATGAGGAGGAAAATACAGAAGCTTGCTTTTTTTTTTTTTTTTTTTCTCAGAATCCCAATTCTATATTTCACAATTAAGGCTTTTCCCCCCAGAATTCCGATTCTATATCTAACGATTCACTTTTTTTCCTCAGAATCCCAAATCTATATTTCACAATTCAGGCTTTTTTCCTCAGAATCCCAGAAAATGTTTTGAATCTGTATGAATCTCACAATTCTATTCCTTCAGAATTCCCGATTTTATATCTCACGATTCAGACTTTCCCTCAAAATTCCAATTCTATACCTCACAATTCACTTTTTTTCTCAGAATCCTGATTCAATATCTTACGACTAAGACTTTTCCTCAGAATTCCGATTCTATATTTCACAATTAAGGCTTTTCCCCCCAGAATCCCAATTCTATATTTCACAATTGAGGCTTTTTTCCTCAGAATCCCAATTCTATATTTCACAATTAAGGCTTTTCCCCCCAGAATTCCGATTCTATATCTAACGATTCACTTTTTTTCCTCAGAATCCCAAATCTATATTTCACAATTCAGGCTTTTTTTCCTCAGAATCCCAATTCTATATTTCACAATTAAGGCTTTTCCCCCCAGAATCCCAATTCTATATTTCACAATTGAGGCTTTTTTCCTCAGAATCCCAATTCTATATTTCACAATTAAGGCTTTTTTCCTCAGAATCCCAATTCTATATTTCACAATTAAGGCTTTCCCCCCCCAGAATTCCGATTCTATATCTAACGATTCACTTTTTTTCCTCAGAATCCCAAATCTATATTTCACAATTCAGGCTTTTTTCCTCAGAATCACAATTCTATATTTCACAATTAAGGCTTTTCCCCCCAGAATTCCGATTCTATATCTAACGATTCACTTTTTTTCCTCAGAATCCCAAATCTATATTTCACAATTCAGGTTTTTTCCTCAGAATCCCAATTCTATATTTCACAATTGAGGCTTTTTTCCTCAGAATCCCAATTCTATATTTCACAATTATGGCTTTTTTTCCTCAGAATCCCAATTCTATATTTCACAATTAAGGCTTTTCCCCCCAGAATTCCGATTCTATATCTAACGATTCACTTTTTTTCCTCAGAATCCCAATTCTATATTTCACAATTAAGGCTTTTCCCCCCAGAATCCCAATTCTATATTTCACAATTGAGGCTTTTTTCCTCAGAATCCCAATTCTATATTTCACAATTCAGGCTTTTTTCCTCAGAATCCCAATTCTATATTTCACAATTAAGGCTTTCCCCCCCAGAATTCCGATTCTATATCTAACGATTCACTTTTTTTCCCCAGAATCCCAATTCTATATTTCACAATTGAGGCTTTTTTCCTCAGAATCCCAATTCTATATTTCACAATTAAGGCTTTTCCCCCCAGAATTCCGATTCTATATCTAACGATTCACTTTTTTTCCTTAGAATCCCAAATCTATATTTCACAATTCAGGCTTTTTTCCTCAGAATCCCAATTCTATATTTCACAATTAAGGCTTTTCCCCCCCAGAATTCCAATTCTATATTTCACAATTGAGGCTTTTTTCCTCAGAATCCCAATTCTATATTTCACAATTAAGGCTTTTTTTCCTCAGAATCCCAATTCTATATTTCACAATTAAGGCTTTTTTCCTCAGAATCTCAATTCTATATTTCACAATTAAGGCTTTTCCCCCCAGAATTCCGATTCTATATCTAACGATTCACTTTTTTCCCTCAGAATCCCAATTCTATATTTCACAATTAAGGCTTTTCCCCCCAGAATCCCAATTCTATATTTCACAATTGAGGCTTTTTTCCTCAGAATCCCAATTCTATATTTCACAATTAAGGCTTTCCCCCCCAGAATTCCGATTCTATATCTAACGATTCACTTTTTTTCCTCAGAATCCCAATTCTATATTTCACAATTCAGGCTTTTTTCCTCAGAATTCCGATTCTATATTTCACAATTCAGGCTTTTTTCCTCAGAATCCCAATTCTATATTTCACAATTCAGGCTTTTTTCCTCAGAATCCCGATTCTATATCTCACAATTCCGAATCTATATTTCACAATTCAGGCTTTTTTCCTCAGAATCCCAATTCTATATTTCACAATTAAGGCTTTTCCCCCCAGAATTCCAATTCTATATCTAACGATTCACTTTTTTTCCTTAGAATCCCAAATTTATATTTTACGATTCAGACTTTTCCTCAGAATTTCGATTCTACATCTCTCAATGCAGACTTTTTTCCCTCAGAATTTTGATTCTGGATCTCGTGATTCAGACTTTTTCCCCTGAATTGTGCGATAGAGTCAAGGTGATGATACACAGGGCAACTTTTTGAGCAATATTGCTGGGCAATGTTGCCGTCAACGGGCAACTAGAAGAGACACAGGGCCCACGACCGATCTAAATTATCCAGATAGCAATTTATTGCCCATTTTCAATGGGAAAGTGCCCAAGCAACAATCACTCGGCAAGATTGCCCAGCAACATTGCTCAAAAAGTTGCCCAATGTATCATCACCTTTACACATTATTTCATATTCCACAGACACTCTCACCTGAGATGTAAATTGGCTCAAAAATTAAAAACAGACATTATTACTGGTAAAACACATGTGACTTAAGTTCTTTATTTCATTTCCACACCTCGTATTTCCAGAGGAAAACGTGTTCGAAATAACACAAGAGTACCATACAAACAGTAAAATCAAAGTATTAGTGTGAAATCCTGCTGACACTGAAACGCTGCTTAAAAAACAAAAGCCAGGACACAAACGCAAATGATGTAAAAATGGTTTTAAAACGCGGCGTCTGCACAGCCAATTCACTCAGGCTCCGCCTCCTTGCTCCCGTTGCCGGTGGAAACGTCACCGCCCTCTGCTGTCTCTCCACACTCGCGCTTCTGCGTCTGATTGGCTGCTTCCTGTGGGCTTGCGCTCTGATTGGTGGGCTCCTTCGCTGCTTCCTGTGGGCTTGCGCTCTGATTGGTGGGCTCCTTCGCCGCTTCCTGCGATCCTGCGCTCTGATTGGTGGGCTCCTTCGCTGCTTCCTGCGGGCCTGCGCTCTGATTGGTGGGCTCCTTCGCCACTTCCTGCAGGTTGTACTTGCGGAAGAGCATGTAGTCGGTGACGACGCTGACGCAGCAGACGCTCTTGATGATCTCTATGATGATGCTCAGCTCAGGGTTGCTCAGGTCCACCTTATGCAGCGGGTTCATCTTATCCACCAAACCTGAAAGCCATCGCAACACACACATTCATCTTACAAGAGACAGAAGCAAACGGCGCTCTTAAACCAAAGAAAACTGAATCATTCATTCAAGAGACTCTTCATCCAGTAATGAAAGAAGTGAAGTATCTCTGAGTGAGTCATGATGATGATGATGATGATGATGACGATGACGTACCAGCGACGGCCTTGATGACGTCGTCCCTCTTGCTGTGGCTGCTGTTTCGGGCTTTGAAGCAGATCTGGTACGTGGCCCTCAGCGGCGCCTTGAACCAGCGCTCCAGATACTCGCTCAGAAACTTCTCCATGTCCTCCGGGAACGCCCGACACGTGCCGCTGACCGGCAGCATGCGCAGGATCACACGAGACTTCCTCTTCTTCGTCTGGTGCAGGTCCGACAGGATGTGATGAACCAGCTCCTCTGGGTCTGGGGGGGGGGGGGGGTGGAGAGAGAGAGAGAGAGAGAGAGAGAGGGAGAGAGAGAGAGAGAGGGGGAGAGAGAGAGAGAGAGAGAGAGAGAGAGAGAGAGAGAGAGAGAGAGAGAGAGAGAGAGAGAGAGAGAGAGAGAGTGTTATCACCTGTTCAGGTGCAGCTCATGTGACGCTCTGACCTGACTCTCTCACCGACTCCATGCGTGCGAATGAACACGACGTTATTGGCTCCGCTGTCGAGCGCACTGAACCTCTGCTGACGCTTCTTCATCGACGACTGAATCTGAGACACTTCCTTCTTCAGCGCAGCCTCAGCGTCTTCATCATCCTCCTCATCCTCACTGAGGCAGTCTGTGGGCTGAACACACACACTATAATCTCTATAGTGCACTACAGTAACTCATCTCTATAGTGCACTATACTACAGTAACACATCTCTATAGTGCACTATACTACAGTAACACATCTCTATAGTGCACTATACTACAGTAACACATCTCTATAGTGCACTATACTACAGTAACTCATCTCTATAGTGCACTATACTACAGTAACACATCTCTATAGTGCACTATACTACAGTAACACATCTCTATAGTGCACTATACTACAGTAATACATATACTACATATAACACATATACTACGTCGAATGCGCATGCGTCGCGTCTGAACGCGTTGTTGTCTTTGGAGCTCTATCGATTTGATTTATAATTCTTGATTTTACTCTTTAAACTTACTTACAACAAACATTTTCTACTTTTCCTCACTGAGAAGCACTACTGCTCAAACCTCATAGTTACAACGCGGACTGTTGAGCAGACGTGTCTCAAGCCTGTTAGTGATTCTACGCTGGATACTCTTATAGGTTACTCCCGGGGATCACGGCTGAACGCGTCTTCTCAACACTCACTTACAAACATTTTTCACCTATCGTGCGTCTACTCTACACCCGTACCACTTAAAAGACGGATTATATCTAAGACGCTTGTCAGAAATTAGTATTAATTGATAGCATCACTGGTAGTGTCGTTGCTAACTTACTGTCCATCTGTTAAAATGGCGAATATATCAGATGCAAGTAGTCTACCTTTTGGTGCAGGTGAGGACACATTTGAGCTGCACGCGGTACAGTCTGAGCTGGAAGCTGTTGAGAAACAGATCCACGACCTTTTAGTGAGACAGGCCGAGCTGATAGACCGGCGTTTAGCTCTTGAAACATCACGCGCTGATGCTCACAAATCAGAGATTAATGTTACTAACCCGCTGACTCCGACCTCGTCTACTCCGTGCGTTACTCAGCATCGGTTCCGAGCGCCAAGGTCGCGATCAGCCATGGTCTCGTTCACTCCGGCTCCAACACGCCACCACGAAGCCTGGATATTTCCGCAGCGGAAGACGCGAGTCAGGTCTAGACCAAGACCCTCTCCGACCCTCCCGGTTTTCGAGATATCCACACAAAACCGCTTCTCCGCTCTTCGCGAAACAGAACGCGATGCTGTGATCATCGGTGATTCCATTGTTCGGCACGTCCATGCTACATCAGGTAAAAATAAGGTGCACAGTCACTGCTTTCCTGCTGCTCGCGTTCCCGAGATTCTGAACGATAACGAGCGCGTCGGAACTTTGGTATTGCACGCGGGAGTGAACGACATAAGGCTGCGCCAGACGGAAGTTCTGAAGAAAGACTTCAGGAATCTGATCGATACGGTACGCAGCACATCGCCTGATATAACGATCATTGTGTCAGGACCGCTTCCCACGTACCGTCTAGGTCATGACAAGTTTAGTAGATTATTCGCGCTAAATGAATGGTTAACGTCATGGTGCAATGAGCAGAAACTGCTCTTTGTAAATAATTGGAATCTGTTTTGGGAGCGTCCTAGGCTTTACCGTGCTGATGGCTTACACCCAAGTAGATTCGGATCGGATCTTCTGTCAGATAACATCTCCAAAACGTTAAATACCTTTTGACTAGTAACCAAAAGTCCAAATCATAGTCTCTGCTGCACCAAATTAACTGATATAAATAGTAGTGTAGAACATTGCATAGAAACTGTGTCTATTCCTCGTTTAGTGCGATCAAATAATAAATCTACTGCAGGATCTAGGAAAAATCTAATTGTTATTAAAACAGAAAATGTTGCTATTAGTAAACAAAAACAATTTCTAAAGCTAGGTCTTCTAAACATTAGATCACTCACACCTAAGGCAGTTATTGTAAATGAAATAGTCACAGATAATAGCATAGATGTACTTTGCCTTACTGAAACCTGGCTTAAACCAAATGATTATTTCGGTCTAAATGAGTCTACTCCATCAGGATACTCCTATAAGCACGAGCCCCGTCTGATTGGTCGTGGCGGCGGTATTGCAACTATCTATAGAGATATTCTCAATGTTACTCAGAAAACGGGTTATAAGTTTATTTCATTTGAAGTACTTGTACTAAATGTTACGCTCTTAGATGATAGAAAAACATCCCTATTATCTTTAGCCTTGGCTACCATATATAGACCGCCAGGGCCTTACGCTGATTTCCTAAAAGAATTTGCAAATTTTCTCTCAGATCTATTGGTCAATGTCGATAAAATATTAATTGTTGGAGATTTTAACATACACGTAGATAATCAAAATGATACGTTAGGGGCTGCGTTTATAGACTTATTAAACTCCTTTGGGGTTAAGCAAAACGTTACCGGACCGACTCATCGTTTTAATCATACACTCGATTTAATTATATCACATGGAACCGATCCAACCGATATAGATATCATTCCGCAAAGTGATGATGTAACTGACCATTACATGGTAACTTGCATATTACGTACCCCGGTAATATATCATGCTGCGCCGCGTTATCGATTAGGCAGAACAATCCTTCCATCCACCATAGATAATTTTTCAAATTGCTTATCGGATCTGTCTCAGCTGCTGCCTGAACCTAAACAAACAGATGAACTAGACGAACTAACCAGCACTATGAGCACCGTTCTCTCTGGAAAATGGGATATTGTTGCACCTATGAGACTAAAAAAGGTCAGAGAGAAAATTAAAGCACCATGGTACAACAATACTACTCGTGTTCTAAAGAGAGAAACCCGTAATTTAGAGCGTAAATGGAAACAAACTAATTTAGAGGTTTTTAGAATCGCTTGGAAAGACAGTACGTCACGCTATAAAAAGGCCCTAAAAGCGGCCAGGGCTGAGCATCTCCGCAAACTAATAGAAAATAACCAAAACAATCCTAGGTTCTTATTTAACACCGTGGCTAGACTAACAAATAAACAAGCGTCACCTGAACAAAATATTCCGTTACAGTTTAGTAGTAATGATTTCATGAATTTTTTCACTGAGAAAATAGAAAACATCAGATCCACAATTGTAAACGTTCAATCTTCAATCGCGCCTTATAATTCAGCCTCGATTATCACCCCGCAAGAACAATTACAGTGCTTTACAACTATGGAACAAAAAGAGTTAAATAAACTTATAATTTCCTCTAAAACAACAACATGTTTATTAGATCCCATACCAACTAAACTATTGAAAGAAGTGTTACCTATAGTGGAAGAGCCTCTCCTCAATATTATTAACTCATCTTTATCTGTAGGTCATGTTCCAAGAACATTTAAATTGGCAGTTATAAAACCTCTCATTAAGAAACCACAATTAGACCCAAATAACCTAGCAAATTATAGACCCATTTCAAATCTTCCTTTTATGTCTAAAATACTAGAAAAAGTTGTGTCTGCCCAACTGGGCTCTTTCTTGCAAGAAAATGACACCTATGAAAAGTTTCAGTCTGGGTTCAGGCCGCATCATAGCACTGAAACTGCGCTCGTTAAAATCACAAATGATTTACTCTTAGCTTCTGACCAAGGCTGTATCTCAATACTAGTTTTACTTGATCTTAGTGCTGCGTTCGATACTATAGATCACACAATACTCTTAGATCGGCTACAAAACTATACCGGTGTTCAAGGACAAGCATTAAGCTGGTTCAGATCATACCTATCTGACCGCTACCATTTTGTCTATTTAAACGGAGAAAAATCGATCATAACTCCAGTAAACTATGGAGTGCCGCAGGGATCTGTGTTAGGTCCTCTATTATTCTCAATATATATGCTGCCACTTGGAAATATTATAAGGAAACATGGAATTAGTTTCCATTGTTATGCTGATGACACTCAACTATATATTTCATCACGGCCGGATGAAAACGCTAAATTATCCAAATTGACAGAGTGTGTTAAAGATATAAAAGATTGGATGACGCACAATTTTCTTTTATTAAATCCAGATAAGACAGAGGTAATACTTATCGGTTCAAAAAACCGCCCACAAAACCTCCTTCAATACAACTTTAACATAGTAGGATGTCCTGTTACTTCATCCTCTACAGTAAAAGACCTGGGTGTTATATTAGATTGTAACCTGTCTTTTGAAAATCATATTTCATATGTTACAAAAACAGCCTTTTTTCACCTTAGAAACATTGCTAAGCTACGTAACATGCTATCTGTTTCTGATGCAGAAAAGCTAGTTCATGCATTCATGACCTCGAGACTAGATTACTGTAATGCTTTATTAGCTGGTTGTCCTGCATCCTCAATAAACAAGCTACAGTTAGTCCAAAATGCCGCCGCTAGAGTTCTTACTAGATCAAGAAAGTTTGACCATATAACACCAATTTTATCATCACTACATTGGTTACCTATAAAGTTCCGTATTAATTACAAGGTATTGCTACTGACTTATAAAGCCCTAAACGGCTTAGCTCCAGTTTATTTAACGGATCTTCTATCGCCCTATAATCCATCGCGCTCTTTAAGATCACTAAATTCGAGGCTTCTGGTCATACCTAGGATATCCAGATCCACCAAAGGAGGGAAAGCATTTTCACATTTAGCACCAAAACTCTGGAATAGCCTTCCTGATACTGTTCGTTGCTCAGATTCGCTCTCCCAGTTTAAAACTAGATTAAAGACGCATCTCTTCAGCCAGGCATTCATATAATATTTTAATCTTACAGTTAAATCCGGTCTCTACTTCATAAACGCCAGAGGAGAACTGGCCCCCGACTGAGCCTGGGTTCTCCCAAGGTTTTTTTTTCTCCATTAGGTCACCTAATGGAGTTTTTCGGTTCCTTGCCACTGTTGCCTTTGGCTTGCTCAGTTGGGGATACTTAATTTGATTAATCGATTCAACAGTGCTATTGATCTGCATTACCAAACGTGGATGTTTTACACCAGAAACAAACACTGATGTACTATTTTATTTAATACTGTGAAGCTGCTTTGATACAATCTGTATTGTGAAAAGCGCTATATAAATAAAGTTGACTTGACTTGACTTAACACATCCCTATACTACAGTAACACATCTCTATACTACAGAAACACATCTCTATACTACAGAAACACATCTCTATAGTGCACTATACTACAGTAACACATCCCTATACTACAGTAACACATCTCTATACTACAGAAACACATCTCTACAGTGCACTATACTACAGTAACACATCTCTATAGTTCACTATACTACAGTAACACATCTCTATAGTACAGTAACATATCTCTATACTACAGTAACACATCTCTATACTACAGTAACACATCTCTATACTACAGTAACACATCTCTATACTACAGTAACACATCTCTATACTACAGTAACATCTCTATAGTGCACTATACTACAGAAACACATCTCTATAGTGCTCTATACTACAGTAACACATCTCTATAGTAACACATCCCTATACTACAGTAACACATCTCTATAGTACAGTAACACATCTCTATAGTACAGTAACACACAGTAACACATCTCTATAGTACAGTAACACATCTCTATAGTACAGTAACACATCTCTACAGTGCACTATACAACAGTAACACATCTCTATAGTGCTCTATACTACAGTAACACATCTCTATAGTAACACATCCCTATACTACAGTAACACATCTCTATACTACAGAAACACATCTCTATACTACAGAAACACATCTCTATAGTACAGTAACACATCTCTATAGTACAGTAACACATCTCTACAGTGCACTATACTACAGAAACACATCTCTATAGTGCTCTATACTACAGTAACACATCTCTATAGTAACACATCCCTATACTACAGTAACACATCTCTATACTACAGAAACACATCTCTACAGTGCACTATACAACAGTAACACATCTCTATAGTGCACTATCTATAGTGTGTTTGTTTGATTCGGTGCGATAAGCTCCGTCTTAGCCATATATTTCTTTGTTTTGAACCATCATTTTACTACCATTTCTAGTTGTTTATACTACTACATTTTACCCAACATCTCAGATTAACCTGACATCGCTAGCTTTTGTTATTAGTACTACTAGCACAAAACGCTAGTAATTCGCTAGCCTGTTAACGCGCCACCCGTGCGCTCAGCTATTTTATTTATTTATTTTTCTCTCGCGCGTCCGCGCCTTTGAGTTCATAAAAAGCTCAGGTGAGTAAGAATCACTCAACAAACACGGTGAGTAATGTCTTGTCCTGTTATTGTCACTTGCACTTCATGTCACATGTTTAGTATAGCCTTCTCTGTCGACAATATAGGATTTATATGTGATAAATGTAAGGAGACAGTTAGGTTGACAGAGAAGATTTCAGAATTAGAAACACGCATCCAAACTTTAATTGAGGATAGTAAGAGTGCTAGTGCTTTAGATGTTTTGGATGCGCATAGAATAGTGCACACTTTACATGAGTCGGTTCTGGCTGAAGTAGAGCCTGTGCAGCCGGGCAAATGGGTGACAGTGAGGGATCGCTCTAGTCGCGGATCTAAAAACCACTCTTCCGTTCCGATTACCATAACAAATCGATTTGCCCCGCTCAGTGAAACACCCACTGAGAATGATTGTGCCCTAGTTATTGGCGATTCTATTACACGGAACGTGAAAATAGAGACACCAACCACCATAGTCACATGTTTGCCGGGAGCCAGAGCGCCTGACATCAAAGCAAATTTAAAAGTGCTGGCTAATGCTAATCGTAAATTCTCTAAGATCATTATTCATGTCGGCACTAATGATGTTCGACTCCGCCAGTCGGAGATCACCAAAATTAATATTAAAGAGGTGTGTGAACTTGCAAGTACGATGTCAAGGACTGTAATTTGCTCTGGCCCCCTTCCTGTTCGCAGGAGTGATGAGATAGTTAGTAGATTGTGTTCGCTTAACGGTTGGCTGTCTAAGTGGTGTCCGCTTAATAATATAGAATTCATAGACAATTGGAAAAGTTTTTGGGGCAAACCTGACCTGTTGAAAAGAGATGGTATTCATCCCTCCTGGGATGGTGCTGCTCTTCTCTCTAGTAATATGGCTCATAGTCTTAGAGCTCAAACATGACAATCTGGGGCTCAGGTCAGGAAGCAGACAGACTGGCTAAACCGACCGTCTGCTAGCGGCCTCTCGTCACCAAGGTCAGATAAATCCCATCACATAGAGCCTCTTTCACCTAGATATCATCATATAGAGACTGTGTCTGTTCCCCGAATTTGGAAATCCAAAAAACGTTTAAACCCAACTAAGGTTAAAAATTTAATTGATGTTCAACAAATAAAAAACAGCTATAATACAGATGAGCAAATGCTAAAGCTTGGGTTGCTGAATATTCGATCGCTTACTTCAAAAGCACTCATTGTTAATGATATGATTTCAGATAATAACCTAGATGTGCTGTGTTTGACAGAAACCTGGCTAAAACTAGACAATTATATTACTTTAAATGAATCAACCCCGCAAGATTACTGTTATAAACATGAGCCTCGTCTGAAACGCAAAGGGGGTGGTGTTGCTGTAATCTATAGTAATAGTTTCAAAACCACTAAGAAATCAAGTTTTAAATATAATTCTTTTGAAGCATTGGTGCTTAATGTAAAAATATATAGTGTAAACGATAAATCACGTTTGAGATTTGTGCTGGCTACTGTATACAGGCCACCAGGGCACCATACAGACTTTATCAGAGAATTTGCGGACTTTCTATCAGAATTAATATTGACTGCAGATAAAGTACTAATTGTTGGTGATTTTAATATACACATCGATAATGAAAAAGATGCATTGGGATTGGCATTTAAAGACATTGTAAATTCAATTGGAGTTAGACAACACGTGTCAGGACCTACTCATCGTCGTAATCATACTCTAGATCTAATATTATCACACGGAATAGATGTGGATGCCGTTGAAATTCTGCAGCAGAGCGATGACATCTCAGATCATTACCTAGTCTCGTGTAATTTGCATTTAGCCAAGGCTGCAAAGCCGACTCCGTGTTTCAAATATGTGAGACCTATCACTTCTGCTACTAAAGATTGCTTTATTAATAATCTTCCTAATCAGTTTCATCATCTCAGCATCTCAGATAGCTTAGAAGAACTAGATATTACAACAGAAACGTTTAACTCTCTCTTTTCCAGCACTTTAGACACAGTTGCTCCGTTGCGCTTAAAGAAGATTAAAGAAAATAGTCCAACGCCGTGGTACAACGAGCACACTCGGGCCCTTAAGAGAGCAGCCAGAAAAATGGAGCGCAACTGGAAGAAAACAAAACTAGAGGTATTTCGCATTTCATGGAAAGAGAGCTCAATTACTTACAGAGAGGCTTTAAAAGCTGCTAGATCTGCTTATTTTTCAACCCTATTAGAAGAAAATAAACATAATCCTAGGTATTTATTTGAAACGGTGGCTAAACTAACGAAAAATAAAGCTTCAAGCACCGAAGTTTCCAAGCAACACATTATGCAATGACTTTATGAACTTCTTCACTTATAAGATTGATAATATCAGGGACAAAATTATAACTATGCAACCGTCTACTACAGTATCGCATCAGGCAGTGCATTGTAGTCTCCCTGAGGAAAAATTTGATTCATTCGTTGCTATAGGAGAGGAAGAATTTACTAAACTCATTAAATCATCTAAATCTACAACATGTATGTTAGACCCTATACCGACTAAGCTACTGAAAGAAATACTTCCAGAGGTCATATATCCTCTTCTTAATATCATTAATTCGTCTTTGTCTCTAGGATACGTACCAAAAAACTTTAAGCTGGCTTTGATTAAACCGCTTGTTAAAAAAACGCAACTTGATCCTTCAGAATTAGTCAATTACAGGCCGATCTCGAATCTACCTTTTCTGTCAAAGATATTAGAAAAGGCGGTATCCTCACAACTGTGTTCCTTTCTTGAAAGAAATGATATCTGCGAGGATTTCCGGTCAGGATTTAGACCGTACCATAGTACCGAAACAGCTCTCGTTAGAGTCACAAATGATTTGCTCTTATCATCCGATCGTGGTTGTATCTCTCTATTAGTGTTACTCGATCTTAGCGCTGCATTTGACACCATCGACCACAACGTTCTTTTAAATAGATTAGAACATTATGTTGGCATTACAGGAAATGCACTAGCATGGTTTAAATCATACTTATCTGACCGTTATCAGTTTGTAGCAGTAAATGATGAGATGTCTCATCGATCACAGGTTAAGTATGGCGTACCACAAGGCTCAGTATTAGGACCGCTGCTGTTCACTCTGTACATGCTACCATTAGGAGATATCATTAGGAAACATGGCATTAGCTTTCACTGTTATGCTGACGATACTCAGCTCTATATTTCTTCAAAACCTAACGAAACCTATCAATTCACAAAATTAACGGAATGCATAGCGGATATAAAAAATTGGATGACTTGTAATTTCCTACTTCTAAATTCTGAAAAAACAGAGTTTCTAATTATTGGACAAAAAACTTCCTCACGTAATAATCTAGAATACTGTCTAACACTTGATGGCTGCTCTGTTAAGTCTTCGTCGTCGGTTAGGAACCTGGGTGTGCTCTTTGATACCAATCTTTCATTTGAAAGTCACGTGTCTAGTATCTGTAAAACTGCATTTTTCCATCTTAAAAATATATCTAAATTACGTCATATGCTCTCATTGACAAATGCGGAAAAATTAGTTCATGCGTTCATGACCTCAAGGCTAGATTATTGTAATGGTCTACTGGGTGGTTGCCCTGCACGCTTAATAAACAAACTACAGCTGGTCCAAAACGCAGCAGCTCGAGTTCTTACCAGAACCAGGAAGTATGACCATATTAGCCCGGTTCTGTCAAAACTGCACTGGCTCCCTATTAAACATCGCATAAATTTTAAAATATTGCTGATTACTTACAAAGCACTGAATGGTTTAGCTCCGCAGTACTTGAGCGAGCTCTTAACGCATTATAGTCCGTCACGTCTATTACGATCTCAAAATTCCGGCCAGTTGATTATACCTAGAATATCAAAATCCACTGCTGGCGGTAGATCCTTTTCCTATTTAGCACCAAAACTCTGGAACAGTCTTCCTACCATTGTCCGGGAAGCAGACACACTCTGTCAGTTCAAAGCCAGATTAAAGACACATCTCTTTGACCTAGCTTTCACATAATACATTATAGACTTCTATAATTTAATGTTATGCTGCATAGATTAGGTCAGCCGGAACCGGGAACACTTCCCAAAAATCCTGATGTACTCGTTACATCACGAGAAGAATGGCATCTACGCTAATTTTAGTGTCTGTGTTTATCCCAAGGTTTTTCCTGCAGCCTGCCGGATCCAGGCCGTATCCAGATCTGACGAAGGACCTTCACCTGGACCGATGACAACGCAGTGCTGAAGTGCCAACTAGTCTCTCCCTATGGAGGATCCCACTACCACTCTACAGATAAGGCGTTGTCGGGAAAATTCGTCTTGCGGCCCTACCCCAAAGCAACAAATAAAATAAAATTCCTTATCAAATTTATAAGGAAAGACAAGTATTTTGTTTAGGCTTGGCTTGTAGGGAATTCCAAACCTGCGTATATTCTAACGCACATAACTATAGAACCCATTCTAAATGCGCATGTGACCGCCATCAGCGTTTCTCACAGGTTCGCGTTTAAAGTCTGTGTAGAGAGAATGGTGTCGTCTTAGCGGCCCCTAATTTAATAACAAATGATCATTGCAACGGAACCAAATCAATTAAAACTAACTTTAGATGGAAATAACTTAACTCTGCTGTAAAGCCGAAACAATCTCTGTTACCTTAAATTATACGCTTATCTCTGTAAAGCTGCTTTGAGACAATCTACATTGTTAAAAGCGCTATATAAATGAAGATGACTTGACTTGACTCTATAGTCCACTATACTACAGTAACTCATCTCTATACTACAGTAACACATCCCTATACTACAGTAACACATCTCTATACTACAGAAACACATCTCTATACTACAGTAACATCTCTATACTACAGAAACACATCTCTATAGTAACACATCCCTATACTACAGTAACACATCTCTATACTACAGAAACACATCTCTACAGTGCACTATACAACAGTAACACATCTCTATAGTGCACTATACTACAGTAACACATCTCTATACTACAGTAAAACATCCCTATACTACAGTAACATCTCTATACTACAGTAACTCATCTCTATAGTAACACATCCCTATACTACAGTAACACATCTCTATACTACAGAAACACATCTCTACAGTGCACTATACAACAGTAACACATCTCTATAGTGCACTATACTACAGTAACACATCTCTATACTACAGTAAAACATCCCTATACTACAGTAACACATCCCTATACTACAGTAACACATCTCTATACTACAGAAACACATCTCTACAGTGCACTATACAACAGTAACACATCTCTATAGTGCACTACAGTAACACATCTCTATAGTGCACTATACTACAGTAACACATCTCTATAGAACACTAAACTACAGTAACACATCTCTATAGTGCACTATACTACAGTAACACATCTCTATAGTGCACTATACTACAGTAACACATCTCCATACTACAGTAACACATCTCTATAGTACACTATAGTACAGTAACATCTCTATAGTGCACTATACTACAGTAACACATCTCTATAGTGCACTATACTACAGTAACTCATCTCTGTAGTTCACTATACTACAGTAACTCATCTCTGTAGTTCACTATACTACAGTAACTCATCTCTGTAGTGCACTACACTACAGTAACTAATCTCTATACTACAGTAACATCTCTATAGTACACTATACTACAGTAACTCATCTCTATAGTACACTATACTACAGTAACTCATCTCTATAGTTCACTATACTACAGTAACACATCTCTATAGTACACTATACTACAGTAACTCATCTCTGCAGTTCACTATACTACAGTAACACATCTCTATAGTGCACTATACTACAGTAACACATCTCTATACTACAGTAACACATCTCTATAGTTCACTATACTACAGTAACTCATCTCTGTAGTGCACTACACTACAGTAACTCATCTCTATACTACAGTAACACATCTCTATAGTTCACTATACTACAGTAACACATCTCTATACTACAGTAACACATCTCTATAGTTCACTATACTACAGTAACTCATCTCTGTAGTGCACTACACTACAGTAACTCATCTCTATACTACAGTAACTCATCTCTGTAGTTCACTATACTACAGTAACACATCTCTATAGTGCACTATACTACAGTAACACATCTCTATACTACAGTAACACATCTCTATAGTTCACTATACTACAGTAACTCATCTTTGTAGTGCACTACACTACAGTAACTCATCTCTATACTACAGTAACACATCTCTATAGTTCATTATACTACAGTAACACATCTCTATAGTGCACTATACTACAGTAACACATCTCTATAGTGCATTGTACTACAGTAACTCATCATGCTGCTCACCTGCTCAGGGCCGTAGAGCGCGTCCGCGTACTCGTTGAGGAGGCTGAAGGCTTCGCTCGTGCACTTGCGCTCGTTCATGTTGCAGGTGATGAGCACCCCCTGCGCGCCCACCTCCAGCTCACGGGAGCCCCTCTGTCTCTTGTGCGCGTGCCCGCCGAAGCGCTTCCTCGTCCTCTTGCGCGTGTCAGACATGACTAGCTTTATCAAACAAATCTCCCTGAGATTAAAAAAGTGATGAAGAAACTCTGAGGATGTAAACGCGCTCCGGGCACGCGTGTGTTTGTGTCAGTCGCGCTTCAAGCGTTCCAGAGCACGCGTCATACAGGGCCACGAAAGGGACATTTGATTACGAAACGCGTTTGAGGCGGTTTCAAATTAAGGTACATAAACATGCATCACACGAACTCTCTTTCATAAACTAATGAAATGTGTATAAATAAAAAAATTTGCTCAACACTTGAAGCCTTTATGTATTAACAAGGCATTTGTAATGTACATGTTGTAATGCATTAAGCAATTTGTAATAAACAACTAAAATGCATTAGAATGTGCAGATTCCTTGTTATATGTAAAATAGGTTGTTTATCATGTTTTAATTGATTATTCGGTAACACTTTACAATAATGTTCATTTGTTAACATTCATTTATGTATTAAACTAACAATGAGCAATACATTTGTTACAGTATTTATTGATATTATTTAATAATAATCCAGCTGTTCATTGTTTGTTCATGTTCGTTCACAGTGCATTAACTAATGTTCACTAATACAACCTTTGATTTAAATAATGTATTAGTAAATGTCGAAATTAGCATATTAACTAAGATGAATAAACACGGTAGAAGTGCAGTTCATTATTAGTTTGTTAACTAATGTTAACAATGAACCTTATTGTAAAGCGTTTCCCATTATTCTTTCTAAAGTTGTAACAATGAATAGATAAGATCATAATGTATTATAACTGTGGTTATCAGTTTTATAATGCAACGCAGGTGCATTGCAAGGCATGATTAATACGTTTTTAATGCATTATTATATAAACGCCATCATGTAAAGTGTTAACAATTTTTATTTCAAGTCACCTTTTAAATAAATGCTTATTTACAATACACAATTTACAATCATCTGAGTGCGCTGGTCCTGCAGGCGTGTGTGGTGTCCTGGCCGCTCATGACGGGGTGATGAAGAGGTGGTGTGATGAAGAGGTGGTGTGATGAAGAGGTGGTGTGATGAAGAGGTGGTGTGCTCATCTGAGGGCGGTGGCCCTGCCGGCGTGTGTGGTGTCCTGGCCGCTCATGACGGGGTGATGAAGAGGTGGTGTGATGAAGAGGTGGTGTGATGAAGAGGTGGTGTGATGAAGAGGTGGTGTGATGAAGAGGTGGTGTGATGAAGAGGTGGTGTGCTCATCTGAGGGCGGTGGCCCTGCAGGCGTGCGGTGTCCTGGCCGTGGTCAGCCCGCTCTCCCACTGGAAGAAGCCGCAGCGCTGGCGAGTGACGGGGCAGCAGAAGAACACTCGGCCGTGGTTCGGGCCCCCGTTCCCCACCGTCAGGCGCCGGGCCCTGCGGCCACACTCACACAGAGGAGCCGTGCGCTTCCCAGGGAGACTGGCAGCAGCGGGGCCAGGGGGGCGGAGCCTGCTGGGGGGCGGGGCTCTGTGGGCGCTGGGGGGCGTGTCTCTGTGGACGCGGAAGGGGGCGTGGCCTAAGAAGCGAGAGAGTGGGCCGTACGGGTCAGTGTGTGTGAGAGTGTGTGAGTGTGTGTGTTTGTGCGGGACCGGTCCGGGTGTTTTAAAGAGACTGGTGGACACACAGGAGATGCTGGGTTTGAGCCGGTCGGATGTGGTGTTGATGGGCTGGTTCTCATCAGGCTCCGCCCCCAGAGCAGCAGGCTCCTCCCCCTCCTCGGTCAGCAGGACTCCGTCGCTCCAGCAGGCGTCAGAGCTCTCGGGGTCGTAGGTCGTGTCGGAGAGCCCGGCCAGCGCAGTGTTGCTGGTCTTCCCCAGCGCTGTGTTTGTGCTGGAGAGGACGGTGACCAGCGGCACGAGCGCTCGACACACACTCGTCTGCGGAGCGACACACACACTCGTCTGCGGAGCGACACACACACTCATCTGCGGAGCGACACACACACTCGTCTGCGGAGCAACACACACACTCGTCTGCGGAGCGACACACACACTCGTCTGCGGAGCAACACACACACTCGTCTGCGGAGCGACACACACACTCGTCTGCGGAGCGACACACACACTCGTCTGCGGAGCGACACACACACTCGTCTGCGGAGCGACACACACACTCGTCTGCGGAGCGACACACACACTCGTCTGCGGAGCGACACACACACTCGTCTGCGGAGCGTCACACACACTCGTCTGCGGATTGTCACACACACTCGGAGCAGAGCGACACACACTCGTCCGCGGAGCGTCACACACACTCGGCGCTCCACGGATGTTTCCCCGCTGAGGTCTGGCCTTCACCAGCGCCTGAGAGAGAGAGAGAGAGAGAGAGGGGGGAGAGAGAGAGAGAGAGAGAGAGAGAGGGGGGAGAGAGAGAGGGGGGGGGGAGAGAGAGAGAGAGAGAGAGAGAGAGAGAGAGAGAGAGAGAGAAAGATGCTACTGTAATAAACGTCAGCGCTTGCTCCTGATTGGCTGTGATGTCACACAGGGGGTGGAGTCACCTGTCTGTGATGTCACACAGGGGGCGGAGTCACTCACCCGCTGCAGTGTCTTGGTGACGGTCAGACAACAGCCGTCACACACCATCCTCCACGCCAGCAGAGCCGTGTTCCTTGCGTCCACCAGACCTGACACATCAGAGAGTGTGTGAGTGAGAGAGTGAGTGTGTGTGTGTTCAGTATTAAGTGTGTAGTGTGTGTTCACTGTATAGTGTTTAGTATGTGTGTTCAGTGTTTAGTGTGTGTGTGTTGTGTAATGTGTGTGTGTGTTCAGTGTTTAGTGTGTGTATTGTGTTGTCTAGTGTGTGTGTACCTGAGTGCTCTCGGCCGGTGAACTGGATGCCGAGGTCCAGCAGAGCTCCTCTCAGACCCTTGGGCTTCCTGTTATAGAACAGCTGACACACACCAGAGTCACACACACACACCAGAGTCACACACACACCAGAGTCACACACACACACACACCAGTGTGTAGCCTGTGCTGGAGAGCTGTGTGTGTGTGTGTTACCTTGTATGTGGCTCGCAGGTCGATCCAGCTCTTCAGAGCTCCAGGAACTCTCAGCTGCTTCCGCTTGCACTCGTACAGCAAACACACACCCAAATCCCAGTCTACATCAACACACACACACACACACACACACACACACTACACATTACACATGAACCTTCTACATCAACACACACACGTTACACATGAACCTACTAGGGCTGTCAACGAATATTCTAAATTCGAATATATATTGGAATAGTTTTAAAAAACAGAATTTCGAGGTGAAAATGAACATTCGAATGTGGACAATCGCCCACGGTGGCAGAGGCGCGGCTGTCTGAGGGTCAGGGACAGGTCACAGGAAGAAGTGTTAACGTTAAACAGAAACATTACTAAAGTGTAGGCTACTGTCCTGACTGAACAGATATTGTATTGATATCGACAAAAGCAAAAGTTTGAAGCAAAATTGACTCACGGAGAGCGTGACGCCTCATTCGCGCCGCAGGACCTCCAGACGTGCGTAAACGCGTCTTTACATGGACTTAACATTGAAAGCACTTGCGCCAGACGCACTATTCGCGTTTGGTGTGAACACAGCATGAGGGCGAGAGAGAGAGAGAGAGAGAGAGAGAGAGAGAGAGAGAGAGAGAGAGAGAGAGAGAGAGTGCCTGCGAGTGAGCGAGCGAGCGAGAGTGAGGTCTGCGGTCTTGGCCATTAGTTGATTTACTTGTTTTTGTGCTTTGTGTATTAGGAAATACGTTGTCAAATATGTTTAAACTTAAATAAACTACCTATACAAATAGTTATGTCTCTTTGTATTTTTTTAGAGGGAATATTCGAACGTCATTTGAGCAATTTTGACAGCCCTAGAACCTACGCGAGACACACACACACGAGTGAGTGAGTGATTCTCACCTGACCATGTGACGAAAGCGCAGGCGTGTCCAGAGGGGGCGGGGCCAGAGCTGTCCGTCTCATAGGCCACGCCCCTCTCCTGCTGGAGGCCCTGCAGCCAGCGCACGAACCTGGACAGGCAGATGTGGAGCGGGGGGGCGGAGTCCACCTGATCCTGTCAGCCAATCACACGGTTAGACACACACACACACACACACTAAAGGGTTAGTTCACCCAAAAATGAAGATTCTGTCAGTAATTACTCTCCCTCATGTCGTTCCAACCCCGTAAGACCTTCGTTCATCTTCAGAACACAAATTAAGATATTTCTGATTAAATCTGAGAGCTGGATCACTCC
>NC_138223.1:59816853-59819353 GCF_964197995.2 Scardinius erythrophthalmus | reverse complement strand
TCGCGCACACTCTCTCTCTCTCTTCAGAGCCAGGCGAAAGTGTAAGCAAGACATCACCGTCTCCAAACTAGACGCTGTCTTGCTCTCTCTCCCTCGCACATATTAATCAAAATAAATCGACACGGTGGTAAAAGGTCGGAAGACCAAAGTTTCATGTGTAAATACATTAACACACCATTGCGATACATCCATATGAAGACGTTGTTCTGCAGGTTCCTCGTCTTCATTTTCATCTCGCTCCGGCTCCGACTCTGGCTCGAACATCTAAGGCTGGCTGGACAAGTCTTCCGTTGTTGACATTTTGTTAATAACGTGTGAATAAAAAGTTTCTGTGCCGCTAGATAATCGTATCTCTGCTATCAAACTACAAAAATGGCCGAACGGGGTGGAGTTGAACCTCTACAAACTGGAGAGGGGGCGGGGTATGATGTGTCTCAATTGTATTTAAAGAGACCGCACCAAAACGAGTTGATGTCAGACGCACACCAGAAAAGGGGTAAAAAGGGGGCCTGTGGAGCTATAATAATGAGGAATTCAGACCCAAGCATAGCAGTTCCGCTTTATATAGACCACAAATGTATGATTTATATGTTAAAAGGAACGATTTAAAAGCATGATATGTCTCCTTTAAACCATGCTAGTGCAATTCCACTAATGCCAACATAATTTTCGAGTCTATTTAAAAGAATGTTGTGGTCGATGGTGTCAAACGCAGCACTAAGATCGAGTAACACTAATAGAGAGATACAACCACGATCGGATGATAAGAGCAAATCATTTGTGACTCTAACGAGAGCTGTCTCGGTACTATGGTACGGTCTAAATCCTGACTGGAAATCCTCGCAGATATCATTTCTTTCAAGAAAGGAACACAGTTGTGAGGATACCGCCTTTTCTAATATCTTTGACAGAAAAGGTAGATTCGAGATCGGCCTGTAATTGACTAATTCTGAAGGATCAAGTTGCGTTTTTTTAACAAGCGGTTTAATCAAAGCCAGCTTAAAGTTTTTTGGTACGTATCCTAGAGACAAAGACGAATTAATGATATTAAGAAGAGGATCTATGACCTCTGGAAGTATTTCTTTCAGTAGCTTAGTCGGTATAGGGTCTAACATACATGTTGTAGATTTAGATGATTTAACGAGTTTAGTAAATTCTTCCTCTCCTATAGCAACGAATGAATCAAATTTTTCCTCAGGGAGACTACAATACACTGCCTGATGCGATACTGTAGTAGACGGTTGCATAGTTATAATTTTGTCCCTGATATTATCAATCTTATAAGTGAAGAAGTTCATAAAGTCATTACTGCTGTGTTGCTTGGAAACTTCGGTGTTTGAAGCTTTATTTTTCGTTAGTTTAGCCACCGTTTCAAATAAATACCTAGGATTATGTTTATTTTCTTCTAATAGGGTTGAAAAATAAGCAGATCTAGCAGCTTTTAAAGCCTCTCTGTAAGTAATTGAGCTCTCTTTCCATGAAATGCGAAATACCTCTAGTTTTGTTTTCTTCCAGTTGCGCTTTATTTTTCTGCTCACACACACACACACACACACACACACACACAACACTCACACACACACACACACAACACTCACACACACTCACACACACACACACACACACAACACTCACACACACAACACTCACTCACACACACACACACACACAACACTAATTTACACACACACACACACACACACACACCGTGACTGTGTTTCTGTGTTCAGCTGGTTCAGTGTCAGTGATGATGCGCGTCTGTCCCGCGTGAACGTGACTATCCTGGATGGACTGACGCAGAGTCACTTCTACAGACACTTCCGTCTCTTCACACACCTCCGCAGATACAGCTCAGTGAGTCACACACACACACACACACCTCCGCAGATACAGCTCAGTGAGTGACACACACACACACACACCTCCGCAGATACAGCTCAGTGAGTGACACACACACACACCTCCGCAGATACAGCTCAGTGAGTGACACACACACACACACACACCTCCGCAGATACAGCTCAGTGAGTGACACACACACACACACACACCTCCGCAGATACAGCTCAGTGAGTGACACACACACACACACACACCTCCGCAGATACAGCTCAGTGAGTCACACACACACACACACACCTCCGCAGATACAGCTCAGTGAGTGACACACACACACACACACCTCCGCAGATACAGCTCAGTGAGTGACACACACACACACACACACCTCCGCAGATACAGCTCAGTGAGTCACACACACACACACACACCTCCGCAGATACAGCTCAGTGAGTGACACACACACACACACACCTCCGCAGATACAGCTCAGTGAGTGACACACACACACACCTCCGCAGATACAGCTCAGTGAGTCACACACACACACACACACCTCCGCAGATACAGCTCAGTGAGTGACACACACACACACACACCTCCGCAGATACAGCTCAGTGAGTGACACACACACACACCTCCGCAGATACAGCTCAGTGAG
>NC_138223.1:59809353-59811853 GCF_964197995.2 Scardinius erythrophthalmus | reverse complement strand
GTGTGTGTGTGTTTCAGTGCCTGACGTGTGTGGGGTTAGAGGTCACGCGCGTGTGTGTGTGTTTCAGTGCCTGACGTGTGTGGGGTTAGAGGTCACGCGTGTGTGTGTGTGTGTTTCAGTGCCTGACGTGTGTGGGGTTAGAGGTCACGCGTGTGTGTGTGTGTGTGTTTCAGTGCCTGACGTGTGTGGGTTTAGAGGTCACGTGTGTGTGTGTGTGTGTGTGTGTGTGTGTTTCAGTGCCTGACGTGTGTGGGGTTAGAGGTCACGCGTGTGTGTGTGTGTGTGTTTCAGTGCCTGACGTGTGTGGGGTTAGAGGTCACGCGTGTGTGTGTGTGTGTGTTTCAGTGCCTGACGTGTGTGGGTTTAGAGGTCACGTGTGTGTGTGTGTGTGTGTGTGTGTGTGTGTTTCAGTGCCTGACGTGTGTGGGGTTAGAGGTCACGCGTGTGTGTGTGTGTGTGTGTGTTTCAGTGTCTGACGTGTGTGGGTTTAGAGGTCACGTGTGTGTGTGTGTGTGTGTGTGTGTGTGTGTGTTTCAGTGCCTGACGTGTGTGGGGTTAGAGGTCACGCGTGTGTGTGTGTTTCAGTGCCTGACGTGTGTGGGGTTAGAGGTCACGCGTGTGTGTGTGTGTGTTTCAGTGCCTGACGTGTGTGGGGTTAGAGGTCACGTGTGTGTGTGTGTGTGTGTGTGTGTGTGTGTGTTTCAGTGCCTGACGTGTGTGGGGTTAGAGGTCACGTGTGTGTGTGTGTGTGTGTGTGTGTGTGTGTGTGTTTCAGTGCCTGACGTGTGTGGGGTTAGAGGTCACGCGTGTGTGTGTGTGTTTCAGTGCCTGACGTGTGTGGGGTTAGAGGTCACGCGTGTGTGTGTGTGTTTCAGTGCCTGACGTGTGTGGGGTTAGAGGTCACGTGTGTGTGTGTGTGTGTGTTTCAGTGCCTGACGTGTGTGGGGTTAGAGGTCACGCGTGTGTGTGTGTGTGTGTGTGTGTTTCAGTGCCTGACGTGTGTGGGGTTAGAGGTCACGCGTGTGTGTGTGTGTTTCAGTGCCTGACGTGTGTGGGCTTAGAGGTCACGCGTGTGTGTGTGTTTCAGTGCCTGACGTGTGTGGGCTTAGAGGTCACGCGTGTGTGTGTGTGTTTCAGTGCCTGACGTGTGTGGGGTTAGAGGTCACGTGTGTGTGTGTGTGTGTGTGTTTCAGTGCCTGACGTGTGTGGGGTTAGAGGTCACGTGTGTGTGTGTGTGTGTGTTTCAGTGCCTGACGTGTGTGGGGTTAGAGGTCACGCGTGTGTGTGTGTGTTTCAGTGCCTGACGTGTGTGGGGTTAGAGGTCACGTGTGTGTGTGTGTGTGTGTGTTTCAGTGCCTGACGTGTGTGGGGTTAGAGGTCATGTGTGTGTGTGTGTGTGTGTGTGTTTCAGTGCCTGACGTGTGTGGGGTTAGAGGTCACGCGTGTGTGTGTGTTTCAGTGCCTGACGTGTGTGGGGTTAGAGGTCACGCGTGTGTGTGTGTTTCAGTGCCTGACGTGTGTGGGGTTAGAGGTCACGTGTGTGTGTGTGTTTCAGTGCCTGACGTGTGTGGGGTTAGAGGTCACGCGTGTGGCGCTGGTGGATGAGGCTGGACACTGTGTGCTGGATGAGCTCGTCAAACCACCAAACCCCATCATCGACTACTGCACCAGGTACACACACACACACACACACACACACACACACACACACACACACACACACACACACAGAGAGACACACACACACACACACACACACACACACACACTCTCATTCTTGTACATCTATCTTTATGAGGACATTCATTGACACAATGCCATCTCTATCCGCTTACTCTAACCTTACCCATCACAACTAAGAGCCTAACCCGACCCTTGACCCTAACCCGACCCTTGACCTCATTATAACCTGATCCCTAAGCCAAGTCTTGACCCTCAAACAGGGGCCGGTTTCACACAGATAGACTTTGACTATGGCTTAGATATAGTAGATAGTCAGACTTCAGATAGACATCTAGATCAGGCCGTTGCACAAAGCACTGAAGACTGACTATCTTCAGTAGGACTACACTGCAATGCATTCTGGGTAAAATAAGACACTTTTCAAAGCAAAAAACATGGCGGATCGAGTAAGCGCATTCAGCCGCTCAGTGCAGTTTACCCCAGCGGAGAATATGTGTGTGTTGGAGGAGTGTAACAGTCACAAGCACATTTTACCTGGGAAACTTAGCGGAGAATGTAGAAGAAGAAATGATTAATCTGCTATTTACCATTTACATAGTTTTATATTAAATGTACATTTATTGTCTCAAATTGTCGTTAATGTATTTATACATAAATGCATATTGCAACAAGTCAGTATATACAATATGCATTTAGTTTTACACTCATTCACATAAATCAGATGCTTGAATAAAAACTGCTGATGTTATCGGGTTTTCAGGAGATATTCTCAGTTCGTTCAGGTAAAGTGTTCAGTAACGGTGCAGTGCAATCATAA
>NC_138223.1:59754353-59806853 GCF_964197995.2 Scardinius erythrophthalmus | reverse complement strand
ACACTCCACTCCATCTCTCTCACACACACACGCACACACACACACTCCATCTCGCGTGGTGTAGAGCGTGAGCCGTTCTCAGTAACTCCTCTGGTCACATGGGTGGACCGACGCGCTGAGAGACCAGTGGCGGGTCACAGTCATGTGTTGCACCGGGGGAACCGACTGAAGGGGAACTGTAATAACATGCAGACCTCAAGAGTGATGTATTCAGCTCTTCTCATCGAATCAAACTGGTTAAAATTTTAATCTGGATGATTCATTTGTAAATCTGAATCACTGATTTTTCAAATCTGACATCTCTGTGAATCAGTTCTGTTGAATCGGTTCGTCCCAGTGAATCAGTCGAGCCATTGTTGGTGTGGAAGAATCTCTTGTCAGCTGGTTGAGTCTCAGTGATTGTCTCTCTCTCTCTCTCTCTCTCTCTCTCTCTCAGCTGGTTGAGTCTCAGTGATTCTCACTCAATATGCAAGTGCTGTGACCCTTCTCAGTTTAATCTAACGCATTAAATTTAAAAAACATGTTTTATTATAGAACAGAATAGAATAGAGTAGTAGAGAGAGTGTTAGTATTACTGGATCTCAAGTGCTGTCGAAAAAGAAACGTATTCAGCCGTTTCTTGAAAGTGGCTATGGACTCAGCCGCTCTGGTTGAGTTAGGCAGATCATTCCTCCAGCAGGGAACAGTCATGGTAAAGGTCCGAGAAAGAGATTTTGTGCCTCTTTGAGATGGCACTACAAGACACCGTTCACTTGCAGAGCGCAAGTTTCTGGATGGCATGTAAGTCTGAAGTAAAGAGTTAAAGTAAGAGGGAGCAGAACCACTGGTTGTTCTGTAGGCAAACGTCAGTGACTTGAATTTGATGCGAGCGGCAACTGGCAACCAGTGCAATTTAGTGAGGAGAGGAGTGACGTGTGCTCTCTTCGGCTCGTTAAAGACCACTCTAGCTGCGGCGTTCTGGATCAGTTGCAGAGGTTTGACTGTGCAAGCTGGAAGACCAGCCAGAAGAGCGTTACAATAGTCCAGTCTGGATAGAACTAGCGCTTGGACAAGGAGTTGAGTAGCATGCTCTGATAGGAAGGGCCTGATCCTCCTAATGTTGTACAAGGCAAATCTACATGACCGGGCAGTTCTAGCAATGTGGTCTGTGAAGTTCAATTGATCATCAATTACCACACCAAGGTTCCTGGCTGACCTAGATGGAGTTATGGATGACGAGTCTAGCTAAATGGTGAAGTTGTAGTGAAGTGTTGGGTTGGCGGGACCACGAGTAGCTCTGTCTTCGCAAGGTTTAGTTGAAGGTGATGGTCCTTCATCCAGCCAGAGATGTCTGTAAGGCTGAGATACGATCGGCTACCGTCAGATCGTCTGACTGGAATGAGAGGTAGAGTTGTGTGTCATCAGCGTAGCAGTGATAGGAAAAGCCGTGTTTCTGAATGACAGATCCTAGTGATGACATGTAGATGTAGAAGAGAAGTGGTCCCAGCACTGAGCCCTGAGGCACTCCAGTAGCTAGATGATAACAGTGATGGGAAAAACCATGTTTCTGAATGACAGATCCCAGTGATGACATGTAGATGGAGAAGAGAAGCGGTCCCAGCACTGAGCCCTGAGGCACTCCAGTAGCTAGATGATAACAGTGATGGGATAAACCATGTTTCTGAATGACAGACACTAGTGATGACATGTAGATGTAGAAGAGAAGTGGTCCCAGCACTGAGCCCTGAGGCACTCCAGTAGCTAGATGATAACAGTGATGGGATAAACCATGTTTCTGAATGACAGATCCTAGTGATGACATGTAGATGGAGAAGAGAAGCGGTCCCAGCACTGAGCCCTGAGGCACTCCAGTAGCTAGATGATAACAGTGATGGGGTAAACCATGTTTCTGAATGACAGACACTAGTGATGACATGTAGATGGAGAAGAGAAGCGGTCCCAGCACTGAGCCCTGAGGCACACCAGTAGCTAGATGATAACAGTGATGGGATAAACCATGTTTCTGAATGACAGATCTAGTGATGACATGTAGATGGAGAAGAGAGGCGGTCCCAGCACTGAGCCCTGAGGCACTCCAGTAGCTAGATGATAACAGTGATGGATAAACCATGTTTCTGAATGACAGATCTAGTGATGACATGTAGATGGAGAAGAGAGGTGGTCCCAGCACTGAGCCCTGAGGCACTCCAGTAGCTAGATGATAACAGTGATGGGATAAACCATGTTTCTGAATGACAGACACTAGTGATGACATGTAGATGGAGAAGAGAAGCGGTCCCAGCACTGAGCCCTGAGGCACACCAGTAGCTAGATGATAACAGTGATGGGATAAACCATGTTTCTGAATGACAGATCTAGTGATGACATGTAGATGGAGAAGAGAAGCGGTCCCAGCACTGAGCCCTGAGGCACTCCAGTAGCTAGATGATAACAGTGATGGGATAAACCATGTTTCTGAATGACAGATCTAGTGATGACATGTAGATGGAGAAGAGAAGCGGTCCCAGCACTGAGCCCTGAGGCACTCCAGTAGCTAGATGATAACAGTGATGGATAAACCATGTTTCTGAATGACAGATCTAGTGATGACATGTAGATGGAGAAGAGAGGTGGTCCCAGCACTGAGCCCTGAGGCACTCCAGTAGCTAGATGATAACAGTGATGGGATAAACCATGTTTCTGAATGACAGACACTAGTGATGACATGTAGATGGAGAAGAGAAGCGGTCCCAGCACTGAGCCCTGAGGCACACCAGTAGCTAGATGATAACAGTGATGGGATAAACCATGTTTCTGAATGACAGATCTAGTGATGACATGTAGATGGAGAAGAGAAGCGGTCCCAGCACTGAGCCCTGAGGCACTCCAGTAGCTAGATGATAACAGTGATGGGATAAACCATGTTTCTGAATGACAGATCTAGTGATGACATGTAGATGGAGAAGAGAAGCGGTCCCAGCACTGAGCCCTGAGGCACACCAGTAGCTAGATGATAACAGTGATGGGGTAAACCATGTTTCTGAATGACAGATCTAGTGATGACATGTAGATGGAGAAGAGAAGCGGTCCCAGCACTGAGCCCTGAGGCACTCCAGTAGCTAGATGATAACAGTGATGGGATAAACCATGTTTCTGAATGACAGATCTAGTGATGACATGTAGATGGAGAAGAGAAGCGGTCCCAGCACTGAGCCCTGAGGCACTCCAGTAGCTAGATGATAACAGTGATGGGATAAACCATGTTTCTGAATGACAGATCTAGTGATGACATGTAGATGGAGAAGAGAAGCGGTCCCAGCACTGAGCCCTGAGGCACTCCAGTAGCTAGATGATAACAGTGATGGGATAAACCATGTTTCTGAATGACAGATCCCAGTGATGACATGTAGATGGAGAAGAGAAGCGGTCCCAGCACTGAGCCCTGAGGCACTCCAGTAGCTAGATGATAACAGTGATGAGATAAACCATGTTTCTGAATGACAGATCTAGTGATGACATGTAGATGGAGAAGAGAAGCGGTCCCAGCACTGAGCCCTGAGGCACTCCAGTAGCTAGATGATAACAGTGATGGGGTAAACCATGTTTCTGAATCACAGATCCTAGGGATGACATGTAGATGGAGAAGAGAAGCGGTCCCAGCACTGAGCCCTGAGGCACACCAGTAGCTAGATGATAACAGTGATGGGATAAACCATGTTTCTGAATGACAGATCTAGTGATGACATGTAGATGGAGAAGAGAAGCGGTCCCAGCACTGAGCCCTGAGGCACTCCAGTAGCTAGATGATAACAGTGATGGGGTAAACCATGTTTCTGAATCACAGATCCTAGGGATGACATGTAGATGGAGAAGAGAAGCGGTCCCAGCACTGAGCCCTGAGGCACTCCAGTAGCTAGATGATAACAGTGATGGGATAAACCATGTTTCTGAATCACAGATCCTAGGGATGACATGTAGATGGAGAAGAGAAGCGGTCCCAGCACTGAGCCCTGAGGCACTCCAGTAGCTAGATGATAACAGTGATGGGGTAAACCATGTTTCTGAATGACAGATCTAGTGATGACATGTAGATGGAGAAGAGAAGCGGTCCCAGCACTGAGCCCTGAGGCACTCCAGTAGCTAGATGATAACAGTGATGGGATAAACCATGTTTCTGAATGACAGATCTAGTGATGACATGTAGATGGAGAAGAGAAGCGGTCCCAGCACTGAGCCCTGAGGCACTCCAGTAGCTAGATGATAACAGTGATGGGATAAACCATGTTTCTGAATGACAGATCCCAGTGATGACATGTAGATGGAGAAGAGAAGCGGTCCCAGCACTGAGCCCTGAGGCACTCCAGTAGCTAGATGATAACAGTGATGAGATAAACCATGTTTCTGAATGACAGATCTAGTGATGACATGTAGATGGAGAAGAGAAGCGGTCCCAGCACTGAGCCCTGAGGCACTCCAGTAGCTAGATGATAACAGTGATGGGGTAAACCATGTTTCTGAATCACAGATCTAGTGATGACATGTAGATGGAGAAGAGAAGCGGTCCCAGCACTGAGCCCTGAGGCACACCAGTAGCTAGATGATAACAGTGATGGGATAAACCATGTTTCTGAATGACAGATCTAGTGATGACATGTAGATGGAGAAGAGAGGCGGTCCCAGCACTGAGCCCTGAGGCACTCCAGTAGCTAGATGATAACAGTGATGGGAAAAACCATGTTTCTGAATCACAGATCTAGTGATGACATGTAGATGGAGAAGAGAAGCGGTCCCAGCACTGAGCCCTGAGGCACACCAGTAACTAGATGATAACAGTGATGGGATAAACCATGTTTCTGAATGACAGATCTAGTGATGACATGTAGATGGAGAAGAGAGGCGGTCCCAGCACTGAGCCCTGAGGCACTCCAGTAGCTAGATGATAACAGTGATGGATAAACCATGTTTCTGAATGACAGATCCTAGTGATGACATGTAGATGGAGAAGAGAAGCGGCCCCAGCACTGAGCCCTGAGGCACTCCAGTAGCTAGATGATAACAGTGATGGGATAAACCATGTTTCTGAATGACAGATCTAGTGATGACATGTAGATGGAGAAGAGAGGCGGTCCCAGCACTGAGCCCTGAGGCACTCCAGTAGCTAGATGATAACAGTGATGGGATAAACCATGTTTCTGAATGACAGATCTAGTGATGACATGTAGATGGAGAAGAGAAGCGGTCCCAGCACTGAGCCCTGAGGCACACCAGTAGCTAGATGATAACAGTGATGGGATAAACCATGTTTCTGAATGACAGACACTAGTGATGACATGTAGATGGAGAAGAGAAGCGGTCCCAGCACTGAGCCCTGAGGCACTCCAGTAGCTAGATGATAACAGTGATGGGATAAACCATGTTTCTGAATGACAGATCCTAGTGATGACATGTAGATGGAGAAGAGAAGCGGTCCCAGCACTGAGCCCTGAGGCACTCCAGTAGCTAGATGATAACAGTGATGGGATAAACCATGTTTCTGAATGACAGACACTAGTGATGACATGTAGATGGAGAAGAGAAGCGGTCCCAGCACTGAGCCCTGAGGCACTCCAGTAGCTAGATGATAACAGTGATGGGATAAACCATGTTTCTGAATGACAGATCTAGTGATGACATGTAGATGGAGAAGAGAAGCGGTCCCAGCACTGAGCCCTGAGGCACACCAGTAGCTAGATGATAACAGTGATGGGATAAACCATGTTTCTGAATGACAGACACTAGTGATGACATGTAGATGGAGAAGAGAAGCGGTCCCAGCACTGAGCCCTGAGGCACTCCAGTAGCTAGATGATAACAGTGATGGGATAAACCATGTTTCTGAATGACAGATCCTAGTGATGACATGTAGATGGAGAAGAGAAGCGGTCCCAGCACTGAGCCCTGAGGCACTCCAGTAGCTAGATGATAACAGTGATGGGATAAACCATGTTTCTGAATGACAGACACTAGTGATGACATGTAGATGGAGAAGAGAGGCGGTCCCAGCACTGAGCCCTGAGGCACTCCAGTAGCTAGATGATAACAGTGATGGGAAAAACCATGTTTCTGAATGACAGACACTAGTGATGACATGTAGATGGAGAAGAGAGGCGGTCCCAGCACTGAGCCCTGAGGCACTCCAGTAGCTAGATGATAACAGTGATGGGAAAAACCATGTTTCTGAATGACAGACACTAGTGATGACATGTAGATGGAGAAGAGAAGTGGTCCCAGCACTGAGCCCTGAGGCACTCCAGTAGCTAGATGATAACAGTGATGGGATAAACCATGTTTCTGAATGATAGATCCTAATGATGACATGTAGATGGAGAAGAGAAGCGGTCCCAGCACTGAGCCCTGAGGCACTCCAGTAGCTACAGTAGATGATAACAGTGATGGGATAAACCATGTTTCTGAATGACAGATCCTAGTGATGACATGTAGATGGAGAAGAGAAGTGGTCCCAGCACTGAGCCCTGAGGCACTCCAGTAGCTAGATGATAACAGTGATGGGATAAACCATGTTTCTGAATGACAGATCCTAGTGATGACATGTAGATGGAGAAGAGAAGCGGTCCCAGCACTGAGCCCTGAGGCACTCCAGTAGCTAGATGATAACAGTGATGAGATAAACCATGTTTCTGAATGATAGATCCTAATGATGACATGTAGATGGAGAAGAGAAGCGGTCCCAGCACTGAGCCCTGAGGCACTCCAGTAGCTAGATGATAACAGTGATGGGATAAACCATGTTTCTGAATGACAGATCCTAGTGATGTCATGTAGATGGAGAAGAGAAGAGAGGCAGTCCCAGCACTGAGCCCTGAGGCACTCCAGTAGCTAGATGATAACAGTGATGGGATAAACCATGTTTCTGAATCACAGATCCTAGGGATGACATGTAGATGGAGAAGAGAAGCGGTCCCAGCACTGAGCCCTGAGGCACTCCAGTAGCTAGATGATAACAGTGATGGGATAAACCATGTGTCTGAATGACAGATCCTAGTGATGTCATGTAGATGGAGAAGAGAAGCGGTCCCAGCACTGAGCCCTGAGGCACTCCAGTAGCTAGATGATAACAGTGATGGGATAAACCATGTTTCTGAATCACAGATCCTAGGGATGTCATGTAGATGGAGAAGAGAAGCGGTCCCAGCACTGAGCCCTGAGGCACTCCAGTAGCTAGATGATAACAGTGATGGGATAAACCATGTTTCTGAATCACAGATCCTAGTGATGTCATGTAGATGGAGAAGAGAAGCGGTCCCAGCACTGAGCCCTGAGGCACTCCAGTAGCTAGATGATAACAGTGATGGGGTAAACCATGTTTCTGAATCACAGATCCTAGGGATGACATGTAGATGGAGAAGAGAAGCGGTCCCAGCACTGAGCCCTGAGGCACACCAGTAGCTAGATGATAACAGTGATGGGATAAACCATGTTTCTGAATGACAGATCTAGTGATGACATGTAGATGGAGAAGAGAAGCGGTCCCAGCACTGAGCCCTGAGGCACTCCAGTAGCTAGATGATAACAGTGATGGGGTAAACCATGTTTCTGAATCACAGATCCTAGGGATGACATGTAGATGGAGAAGAGAAGCGGTCCCAGCACTGAGCCCTGAGGCACTCCAGTAGCTAGATGATAACAGTGATGGGATAAACCATGTTTCTGAATCACAGATCCTAGGGATGACATGTAGATGGAGAAGAGAAGCGGTCCCAGCACTGAGCCCTGAGGCACTCCAGTAGCTAGATGATAACAGTGATGGGGTAAACCATGTTTCTGAATGACAGATCTAGTGATGACATGTAGATGGAGAAGAGAAGCGGTCCCAGCACTGAGCCCTGAGGCACTCCAGTAGCTAGATGATAACAGTGATGAGATAAACCATGTTTCTGAATGACAGATCCCAGTGATGACATGTAGATGGAGAAGAGAAGCGGTCCCAGCACTGAGCCCTGAGGCACTCCAGTAGCTAGATGATAACAGTGATGGGGTAAACCATGTTTCTGAATGACAGACACTAGTGATGACATGTAGATGGAGAAGAGAAGCGGTCCCAGCACTGAGCCCTGAGGCACACCAGTAGCTAGATGATAACAGTGATGGGGTAAACCATGTTTCTGAATGACAGACACTAGTGATGACATGTAGATGGAGAAGAGAAGCGGTCCCAGCACTGAGCCCTGAGGCACACCAGTAGCTAGATGATAACAGTGATGGGATAAACCATGTTTCTGAATGACAGATCTAGTGATGACATGTAGATGGAGAAGAGAGGCGGTCCCAGCACTGAGCCCTGAGGCACTCCAGTAGCTAGATGATAACAGTGATGGGGTAAACCATGTTTCTGAATGACAGACACTAGTGATGACATGTAGATGGAGAAGAGAAGCGGTCCCAGCACTGAGCCCTGAGGCACACCAGTAGCTAGATGATAACAGTGATGGGATAAACCATGTTTCTGAATGACAGACACTAGTGATGACATGTAGATGGAGAAGAGAAGCGGTCCCAGCACTGAGCCCTGAGGCACACCAGTAGCTAGATGATAACAGTGATGGGATAAACCATGTTTCTGAATGACAGATCTAGTGATGACATGTAGATGGAGAAGAGAGGCGGTCCCAGCACTGAGCCCTGAGGCACTCCAGTAGCTAGATGATAACAGTGATGGGGTAAACCATGTTTCTGAATGACAGATCTAGTGATGACATGTAGATGGAGAAGAGAAGCGGTCCCAGCACTGAGCCCTGAGGCACTCCAGTAGCTAGATGATAACAGTGATGGGATAAACCATGTTTCTGAATGACAGATCTAGTGATGACATGTAGATGGAGAAGAGAAGCGGTCCCAGCACTGAGCCCTGAGGCACTCCAGTAGCTAGATGATAACAGTGATGGGATAAACCATGTTTCTGAATGACAGATCTAGTGATGACATGTAGATGGAGAAGAGAAGCGGTCCCAGCACTGAGCCCTGAGGCACTCCAGTAGCTAGATGATAACAGTGATGGGATAAACCATGTTTCTGAATGACAGATCTAGTGATGACATGTAGATGGAGAAGAGAAGCGGTCCCAGCACTGAGCCCTGAGGCACTCCAGTAGCTAGATGATAACAGTGATGGGATAAACCATGTTTCTGAATGACAGATCCCAGTGATGACATGTAGATGGAGAAGAGAAGCGGTCCCAGCACTGAGCCCTGAGGCACTCCAGTAGCTAGATGATAACAGTGATGAGATAAACCATGTTTCTGAATGACAGATCTAGTGATGACATGTAGATGGAGAAGAGAAGCGGTCCCAGCACTGAGCCCTGAGGCACTCCAGTAGCTAGATGATAACAGTGATGGGGTAAACCATGTTTCTGAATCACAGATCTAGTGATGACATGTAGATGGAGAAGAGAAGCGGTCCCAGCACTGAGCCCTGAGGCACACCAGTAGCTAGATGATAACAGTGATGGGATAAACCATGTTTCTGAATGACAGATCTAGTGATGACATGTAGATGGAGAAGAGAGGCGGTCCCAGCACTGAGCCCTGAGGCACTCCAGTAGCTAGATGATAACAGTGATGGGAAAAACCATGTTTCTGAATCACAGATCTAGTGATGACATGTAGATGGAGAAGAGAAGCGGTCCCAGCACTGAGCCCTGAGGCACACCAGTAACTAGATGATAACAGTGATGGGATAAACCATGTTTCTGAATGACAGATCTAGTGATGACATGTAGATGGAGAAGAGAGGCGGTCCCAGCACTGAGCCCTGAGGCACTCCAGTAGCTAGATGATAACAGTGATGGATAAACCATGTTTCTGAATGACAGATCCTAGTGATGACATGTAGATGGAGAAGAGAAGCGGCCCCAGCACTGAGCCCTGAGGCACTCCAGTAGCTAGATGATAACAGTGATGGGATAAACCATGTTTCTGAATGACAGATCTAGTGATGACATGTAGATGGAGAAGAGAGGCGGTCCCAGCACTGAGCCCTGAGGCACTCCAGTAGCTAGATGATAACAGTGATGGGATAAACCATGTTTCTGAATGACAGATCTAGTGATGACATGTAGATGGAGAAGAGAAGCGGTCCCAGCACTGAGCCCTGAGGCACACCAGTAGCTAGATGATAACAGTGATGGGATAAACCATGTTTCTGAATGACAGACACTAGTGATGACATGTAGATGGAGAAGAGAAGCGGTCCCAGCACTGAGCCCTGAGGCACTCCAGTAGCTAGATGATAACAGTGATGGGATAAACCATGTTTCTGAATGACAGATCCTAGTGATGACATGTAGATGGAGAAGAGAAGCGGTCCCAGCACTGAGCCCTGAGGCACTCCAGTAGCTAGATGATAACAGTGATGGGATAAACCATGTTTCTGAATGACAGACACTAGTGATGACATGTAGATGGAGAAGAGAAGCGGTCCCAGCACTGAGCCCTGAGGCACTCCAGTAGCTAGATGATAACAGTGATGGGATAAACCATGTTTCTGAATGACAGATCTAGTGATGACATGTAGATGGAGAAGAGAAGCGGTCCCAGCACTGAGCCCTGAGGCACACCAGTAGCTAGATGATAACAGTGATGGGATAAACCATGTTTCTGAATGACAGACACTAGTGATGACATGTAGATGGAGAAGAGAAGCGGTCCCAGCACTGAGCCCTGAGGCACTCCAGTAGCTAGATGATAACAGTGATGGGATAAACCATGTTTCTGAATGACAGATCCTAGTGATGACATGTAGATGGAGAAGAGAAGCGGTCCCAGCACTGAGCCCTGAGGCACTCCAGTAGCTAGATGATAACAGTGATGGGATAAACCATGTTTCTGAATGACAGACACTAGTGATGACATGTAGATGGAGAAGAGAGGCGGTCCCAGCACTGAGCCCTGAGGCACTCCAGTAGCTAGATGATAACAGTGATGGGAAAAACCATGTTTCTGAATGACAGACACTAGTGATGACATGTAGATGGAGAAGAGAGGCGGTCCCAGCACTGAGCCCTGAGGCACTCCAGTAGCTAGATGATAACAGTGATGGGAAAAACCATGTTTCTGAATGACAGACACTAGTGATGACATGTAGATGGAGAAGAGAAGTGGTCCCAGCACTGAGCCCTGAGGCACTCCAGTAGCTAGATGATAACAGTGATGGGATAAACCATGTTTCTGAATGATAGATCCTAATGATGACATGTAGATGGAGAAGAGAAGCGGTCCCAGCACTGAGCCCTGAGGCACTCCAGTAGCTACAGTAGAAGATAACAGTGATGGGATAAACCATGTTTCTGAATGACAGATCCTAGTGATGACATGTAGATGGAGAAGAGAAGCGGTCCCAGCACTGAGCCCTGAGGCACTCCAGTAGCTAGATGATAACAGTGATGAGATAAACCATGTTTCTGAATGATAGATCCTAATGATGACATGTAGATGGAGAAGAGAAGCGGTCCCAGCACTGAGCCCTGAGGCACTCCAGTAGCTAGATGATAACAGTGATGGGATAAACCATGTTTCTGAATGACAGATCCTAGTGATGTCATGTAGATGGAGAAGAGAAGAGAGGCAGTCCCAGCACTGAGCCCTGAGGCACTCCAGTAGCTAGATGATAACAGTGATGGGATAAACCATGTTTCTGAATCACAGATCCTAGGGATGACATGTAGATGGAGAAGAGAAGCGGTCCCAGCACTGAGCCCTGAGGCACTCCAGTAGCTAGATGATAACAGTGATGGGATAAACCATGTGTCTGAATGACAGATCCTAGTGATGTCATGTAGATGGAGAAGAGAAGCGGTCCCAGCACTGAGCCCTGAGGCACTCCAGTAGCTAGATGATAACAGTGATGGGATAAACCATGTTTCTGAATCACAGATCCTAGGGATGTCATGTAGATGGAGAAGAGAAGCGGTCCCAGCACTGAGCCCTGAGGCACTCCAGTAGCTAGATGATAACAGTGATGGGATAAACCATGTTTCTGAATCACAGATCCTAGTGATGTCATGTAGATGGAGAAGAGAAGCGGTCCCAGCACTGAGCCCTGAGGCACTCCAGTAGCTAGATGATAACAGTGATGGGGTAAACCATGTTTCTGAATCACAGATCCTAGGGATGACATGTAGATGGAGAAGAGAAGCGGTCCCAGCACTGAGCCCTGAGGCACACCAGTAGCTAGATGATAACAGTGATGGGATAAACCATGTTTCTGAATGACAGATCTAGTGATGACATGTAGATGGAGAAGAGAAGCGGTCCCAGCACTGAGCCCTGAGGCACTCCAGTAGCTAGATGATAACAGTGATGGGGTAAACCATGTTTCTGAATCACAGATCCTAGGGATGACATGTAGATGGAGAAGAGAAGCGGTCCCAGCACTGAGCCCTGAGGCACTCCAGTAGCTAGATGATAACAGTGATGGGATAAACCATGTTTCTGAATCACAGATCCTAGGGATGACATGTAGATGGAGAAGAGAAGCGGTCCCAGCACTGAGCCCTGAGGCACTCCAGTAGCTAGATGATAACAGTGATGGGGTAAACCATGTTTCTGAATCACAGACACTAGGGATGACATGTAGATGGAGAAGAGAAGCGGTCCCAGCACTGAGCCCTGAGGCACACCAGTAGCTAGATGATAACAGTGATGGGATAAACCATGTTTCTGAATGACAGATCTAGTGATGACATGTAGATGGAGAAGAGAAGCGGTCCCAGCACTGAGCCCTGAGGCACTCCAGTAGCTAGATGATAACAGTGATGGGGTAAACCATGTTTCTGAATCACAGATCCTAGGGATGACATGTAGATGGAGAAGAGAAGCGGTCCCAGCACTGAGCCCTGAGGCACTCCAGTAGCTAGATGATAACAGTGATGGGATAAACCATGTTTCTGAATCACAGATCCTAGGGATGACATGTAGATGGAGAAGAGAAGCGGTCCCAGCACTGAGCCCTGAGGCACTCCAGTAGCTAGATGATAACAGTGATGGGATAAACCATGTGTCTGAATGACAGATCCTAGTGATGTCATGTAGATGGAGAAGAGAAGCGGTCCCAGCACTGAGCCCTGAGGCACTCCAGTAGCTAGATGATAACACTGATGGGAAAAACCATGTTTCTGAATGACAGACACTAGTGATGACATGTAGATGGAGAAGAGAAGCGGTCCCAGCACTGAGCCCTGAGGCACTCCAGTAGCTAGATGATAACAGTGATGGGATAAACCATGTTTCTGAATGACAGACACTAGTGATGACATGTAGATGGAGAAGAGAAGCGGTCCCAGCACTGAGCCCTGAGGCACTCCAGTAGCTAGATGATAACAGTGATGGGATAAACCATGTTTCTGAATGACAGATCTAGTGATGACATGTAGATGGAGAAGAGAGAAGCGGTCCCAGCACTGAGCCCTGAGGCACACCAGTAGCTAGATGATAACAGTGATGGGATAAACCATGTTTCTGAATGACAGATCTAGTGATGACATGTAGATGGAGAAGAGAAGCGGTCCCAGCACTGAGCCCTGAGGCACTCCAGTAGCTAGATGATAACAGTGATGGGAAAAACCATGTTTCTGAATGACAGATCCTAGTGATGACATGTAGATGTAGAAGAGAAGCGGTCCCAGCACTGAGCCCTGAGGCACTCCAGTAGCTAGATGATAACAGTGATGGGGTAAACCATGTCTCTGAATGACAGATCCTAGGGATGACATGTAGATGGAGAAGAGAAGCGGTCCCAGCACTGAGCCCTGAGGCACACCAGTATCTAGATGATAATAGTGATGGGATAAACCATGTTTCTGAATGACAGACACTAGGGATGACATGTAGATGGAGAAGAGAAGCGGTCCCAGCACTGAGCCCTGAGGCACTCCAGTAGCTAGATGATAACAGTGATGGGATAAACCATGTTTCTGAATCACAGATCCTAGTGATGTCATGTAGATGGAGAAGAGAAGCGGTCCCAGCACTGAGCCCTGAGGCACTCCAGTAGCTAGATGATAGCAGTGATGGGATAAACCATGTTTCTGAATCACAGATCCTAGTGATGTCATGTAGATGGAGAAGAGAAGCGGTCCCAGCACTGAGCCCTGAGGCACTCCAGTAGCTAGATGATAACAGTGATGGGGTAAACCATGTTTCTGAATGACAGATCTAGTGATGACATGTAGATGGAGAAGAGAAGCGGTCCCAGCACTGAGCCCTGAGGCACTCCAGTAGCTAGATGATAACAGTGATGGGATAAACCATGTTTCTGAATGACAGATCTAGTGATGACATGTAGATGGAGAAGAGAAGCGGTCCCAGCACTGAGCCCTGAGGCACTCCAGTAGCTAGATGATAACAGTGATGAGATAAACCATGTTTCTGAATGACAGATCTAGTGATGACATGTAGATGGAGAAGAGAAGCGGTCCCAGCACTGAGCCCTGAGGCACTCCAGTAGCTAGATGATAACAGTGATGGGGTAAACCATGTTTCTGAATGACAGATCTAGTGATGACATGTAGATGGAGAAGAGAAGCGGTCCCAGCACTGAGCCCTGAGGCACTCCAGTAGCTAGATGATAACAGTGATGGGATAAACCATGTTTCTGAATGACAGATCTAGTGATGTCATGTAGATGGAGAAGAGAAGCGGTCCCAGCACTGAGCCCTGAGGCACTCCAGTAGCTAGATGATAACAGTGATGGGGTAAACCATGTTTCTGAATGACAGATCTAGTGATGACATGTAGATGGAGAAGAGAAGCGGTCCCAGCACTGAGCCCTGAGGCACTCCAGTAGCTAGATGATAACAGTGATGGGATAAACCATGTTTCTGAATGACAGATCTAGTGATGACATGTAGATGGAGAAGAGAAGCGGTCCCAGCACTGAGCCCTGAGGCACTCCAGTAGCTAGATGATAACAGTGATGGGATAAACCATGTTTCTGAATCACAGATCCTAGTGATGTCATGTAGATGGAGAAGAGAAGTGGTCCCAGCACTGAGCCCTGAGGCACTCCAGTAGCTAGATGATAACAGTGATGGGATAAACCATGTTTCTGAATCACAGATCCTAGTGATGACATGTAGATGGAGAAGAGAAGCGGTCCCAGCACTGAGCCCTGAGGCACTCCAGTAGCTAGATGATAACAGTGATGGGATAAACCATGTTTCTGAATCACAGATCCTAGTGATGTCATGTAGATGGAGAAGAGAAGTGGTCCCAGCACTGAGCCCTGAGGCACTCCAGTAGCTAGATGATAACAGTGATGGGGAAAACCATGTTTCTGAATCACAGATCCTAGTGATGTCATGTAGATGGAGAAGAGAAGCGGTCCCAGCACTGAGCCCTGAGGCACTCCAGTAGCTAGATGTTGGGTCTTAGACACCTCACCCCTCCACGATACCCTAAAGGACCTACCTGAGAGGTAAGACTTGAACCATTGGAGTGCGGTTCCCGAGATGCCCTTCATCTTTAGGATTGACAGGAGGATCTGGTGGTTAACTGTGTCAAAGGCAGCAGACAGATCCAGCAGGATGAGAACTGAGGATTTGGAAGCTGCTCTTGCCAGTCTCAGAGCTTCAATTACTGAGAGCAGGGCCGTCTCAGTGTAGTGTCCTCTTTTAAAACCAGGCTGATTGTTTTCCAGTAGGTTGTTCTGTGTAAGGAAGGAAGAGATCTGGTTGAAAACAACTCGTTCAAGTGTTTTCGCGACAAATGGAAGCGATTGTCTCTCTCTCTCTCTCAGCTGGTCGAGTCTCAGTGATTGTCTCAGTGATTGTCTCTCTCTCTCTCTCTCTCTCTCTCTCTCTCTCTTTCAGGTGTTAGAGTCTCAGTGATTGTCTCTCTCTCTCTCTCTCTCTCAGGTGGTAGAGGATCATCTGGATGAACTGTGGGATGCTCCTGAGATCGATGACTCTGATCACCAGATCTCGTCTGATCAGCGCTTCAGGTACTCGACTCTTTATCTGACGCGTGACACTCTGAGGACGTTCCTTTCTGACGGTCTCTCTGTCCAATCAGCTCTCTCCGCTTCGGCCACGCCCTCTACGGGTCTGGCCAATCAGCAGTGTTCCTGGGCGGAGCTGTGGAGACCAACGGTTCAGTGGCCAATCAGTGCAGGAGACAGCAGTGCTCCAGTGACAGAGAGGTGTGTGTGTGTGTGTGTGTGTGTGTGAGAGAGAGAGTGTGTGAGTGTTTGTTACAGAGTGTTTGTTAGAGAGAGCGAGTGTGTGTGTGTGTGTGTGTGTGTATGTGAGTGTGTAGGTGGTGTGTGTTCATCTGTATCTCACTGTCTGTGTGTGTGTGTGAGAGAGAGAGTGTGTGAGTGTGTAGGTGGTGGGTGTTCATCTGTATCTCACTGTGTGTGTGTGTGTAGGTGGTGTGTGTGTTCAGACGGCTGGTTCAGTTGTACTCGCTCAGTGTCCTTCGGTTCTCATCGTTCAGCAACACACTGAATCACATGACAGCGACGGGGCGACAGCAGCACCTGCAGCAGGTACACACACACACATACACACACACACACACACACACACACGACTGTATGACGTTGACGTGAGTGTGTTCCAGGTGTGTGAGGGTCTGAGGCAGATGTGTGTGTTGTATATCGGCCCGCTGCCCGCCGACAGCACAGAGAGAGACATACACACACTCCTGAAGCACTGCGGACGCCTCCGGACCATACGCCTGCTGCAGCACACACACAGGGTAACACACACACACACACACACACACACACACACACACACACACACACACACACACACGCGGTAACACACACACACACACACGCGGTAACACACACACACACACACGGGGTAACACACACACACATACACACACACGGAGTTCAACACACACACACACACACACACACTGAATGTAGTTGTCGTCTCTCTCTCTCTCTGTGTGTGTGTGTGTGTGTGTGTAGGTTCACGCTGAGGTGGTGTTTGAGCATCTTGAAGGAGCTCAGCTCGCACTAGATCTCCTGAATGGACACCAGATCAACGACTGCACCATCAAGGTCTCGCATTCACACACTTCATTAGATTACACACACACACACACACACACACACACACACAGCTCTGAGGTTCTGCTGTACTGATCAGGTTCGGCGACCCGTACACGAGCTCTGTCTGGATCTGGACCAGCGTGTGTCTGAGCGTCGGGACGACCCCCTCATTGGTCACATGATCTACGTGTGTAACCTGTCCACTAAACCCCGTCGCCATGACGACCAGCTCCAGACCTTCACGCAGTTCGGCCCCGTTCAGCAGATCAGCAGCGCCGCAGAGCATGCTGGGAAACGCCCCCGACACGCCCTCATCAGTGCGTATGAAGCCCACACAGCTTCATTCATATCATATCATGGAAGAAGATTACAGCGAGAGAGTCCTCATTATGTGTGTGTGTGTGTGTGTGTGCGTGTGTGTGTGTGTGTGTGTGTGTGTGTAGAGTTCGCGAGCGCTGACAGCGTTCAGGCCTCAGTGGGCGTCGCCCTTCAGATCGGCAACAGGAAGCTGTCAGTCTGTCACGCTCTGACTCCGCCCCACATGACCTCATGGACACACACACACCCCGTTACTACGGAAACCAGCCCAGAGCAGACGGAGGAGTGTGAGGTGAGTGACAGCTGTCAGTCAAACGGTAACGCCTCTGTTGTTTCTGCTAGTTATGAGATGAAATGAAAGTGTCATGTGACCTCCAGGTGTCATGTGACCTCCAGGTGTCATGTGACCTCCAGGAGCCAGCGCTGGAGCGCCGGATGAAGAAGCTGGATGGGAAAGTGGGAAAAGTGTTTCGAGCGCTGGAGAGAAACTGCCTGAGCATCGTGATCCTGCCTGGAGCCAGGAGGTACAGTTACAATCTCACTCATAATTACACACACACACACAGAGTCCTGTGTGAGTTTGTGTATCAGTGTGACTCATGTTGTGTGTGTGTGTGTGTGTGTGCAGTGGTGGCATGGATCATCTCGGCCTCTGCTTTGTTCACATCAAACAGACGTGACTCGCCTGTGATTGGCTGAAGGGATTCCAGCTCGCCTGTGATTGGCTGAAGGGATCCCCAGCTCGTCTGTGATTGGCTGAAGGGATTCTGTGTTTTTATATCACACTTTTACTGTGTTTAAATACTGTTGAGAATAAAGAGTTTTACCCATGAACAGACTCGCTTCTTCCTGGAGAATGACCTCAGCACAGCAGCCCTGATGATCCTCACAGCAGAGAACGCTGACAGGGCACAGAGGGCTTTATACTTCAGGACACGCTGGGAAATACTGAGCTTTGCTGTGTCTCCCAGTGCTTTACACAGCTCCACATGGGATTTTACTGTGATCTACTGGCAGCAGAGTTGCCAGTCAGTTATTATAATAATTTGTTTTTATTACAGTTTATTGCCATTAACTAATTTAGAATGTTTTACACTGTTTTATTTTTCTCCATCTTACACCTTTAACCCTTTTATCCCCACATAATCTTGTGGACAGATCCAGGGGATCCAGAGACCGGTCTCCTCAGTTCCTCAGACTAAAGGAAAGGGGACGGGGATGTAGACATGTTTCAGTCCATCAAAATCACAATCTGCTAATATTCACTAAACACACTTAAAGGGGGGGTGAAATGCTGTTTCATGCATACTGAGTTTTTTACACTGGTAAAGAGTTGGATTCCCATGCTAAACATGGACAAAGTTTCAAAAGTTAAGTTGTACGTTTGAAGGAGTATTTTTGTTCCAAAAATACTCCTTCCGGTTTGTCACAAGTTTCGGAAAGTTTTTTTCGAGTATGGCTCTGTCTTACGTAAGAGAGAGCGGAATTTCCTTATATGGGTCCTAAGGGCACTTCTCCGCGGCCGCGCGCGCACTCGCAGACCAGAGAGAGAAGAGAGCGAAAGCAGTTCGCCATCAAAGCGCTATGCTCGGCTTTAGGGAAGTCAATGTCACCAAAGAATGGGTTTTTGGTTGGCAGGGCAAGACAACCCTGCACAGATTCCCAAAGAACCCGGCGTTAAGGGAATAGTGGATGGAGTTTGTTTTTGCGAAGCATCAACGGAGGTTGTGCACGACTCTTTGTTCCCTGCATTTCGACGATGATTGTTTTATAAACAAAGCCCAGATCGACTTATTTGCAGATCGTCTAATGCTTAAGGATCGAGCAGTCACAATGATAAAGTTTCGCTGTCGCGTGCGGTGAGTAAACTACTTCAAATGTCTCTCTGTGTTGTTGTTAGATCAGTTAGCACAGCTATAGCACACCGCCCACACGGCCCGCCCCCAGCCGCTCGGTTTTTTCCGGAAAGACTCGGTACAGCCTATCTTTAACTTATAAATATAATAAATCTAAAGACGTTTTGGAGATATGAAGGATGCAATACTACTCTATAGGTACTCAAGATTAACAGGAGATTGAGTGAAAATGAGCATTTCACCCCCCCTTTAAAGGGATACTCCACTTTTTTTGGAAATAGGCTCATTTTACAACTCCTCCAGAGTTAAACAGTTGAGTTTTACCGTTTTCGAATCCATTCAGCCGAGTTTCTGATATTTAGAAGAATATCAGTAACCAGACAGTTTCTGGTCTCATTGACTTCCATAGTAGGAAAAAATATATACTATGGAAGTCAATGAGACCAGAAACTGTCTGGTTACTGATATTCTTCTAAATATCAGAAACTCGGCTGAATGGATTCGAAAACGGTAAAACTCAACTGTTTAACTCTGGAGGAGTTGTAAAATGAGCCTATTTCCAAAAAAAGTGGAGTATCCCTTTAAGCTGGTCAGTAAAAAAGTAAAAAACATGTGGAAATATGTTCTCTGTACTCTGCAAAAAATGCTTGTCTTGTTTCCAGTCCAAATATCTAGAAATTCTCAAACCAATATGCATTTACTAGATGAGTAAAGTGACGTAAGATAATATGTCCTGTTTTTTCCGGGGGAATTAATAAAAATGAAGTGAGTTGATGCTTAAAAAAAGCAAAATGATCTTCCATTGGGGTCAGAAACATAATGTTAATTCAGACAGAAACGAGATCATTTTTCTGACCCCATTGGCAGATCATTTTGCTTTTTTTAAGCATCAACTCACTTCATTTTTATATATTTACCCAGAAAACACGACTTAATATCTACAATAACAAGGCACTTTTAAGTTAAAAATAAAAATAAATACTTACCAAAATGTGTTTTAATCCATTAGTCTCGCTGTAGTCAGTTATTTTTTTCAGTGTCGCATTTGGTGCAATATAGACAGACATGCGAGACGCGACACGTTCAGAATTAATAGTAAACGACAGAACAGCGCGAGCGGGAAGCGGCGCACCTCACGCGATTGCTCCACTAAGGTGGTGACCATCTTGAAATTTCAAGTAGCTGTGGGTGGCTTATTGTCTAGTGACCATCAGAGACTGCTCATGCCAATTTTCATGCTTGTATCACCAAATAAACCACTATATCACTTAACTGCTCCACTAAGGTGTCGGCCATCTTGAAAAAATGCCCACCATCTTGAAATTTCAAGTAGTTGTAGGTGGCTTATTGTCTAGTGACCATCAGAGACTGCTCATGCCAATTTTCATGCTTGTATCACCAAATAAACCACTATATCACTTAACTGCTCCACTAAGGTGTCGGCCATCTTGAAAAAATGCCCACCATCTTGAAATTTCAAGTAGTTGTGGGTGGCGTATTGTCAAGTGACCCACAGAGACTGCTCATGCCAATTTTCATGCTTGTATCACCAAATAAACCACTATATCACTTAACTGCTCCACTAAGGTGTCGGCCATCTTGAAAAATTAAAAATCTTGAAATTTCAAGTGGCTCGGACAATTTTCTTGTCAAGTGACCCATGGAGACTGCTCATGCCAATTTTCACGCTTGTATCATAAACTGAACGATTATATCACTTAGCCGCTCCACTATAATGACACATTGCTCTACTTATTGTGAGTGTTGTCATGTTTGTACTTAATTGCAATCTCCAGGAATTTCAAAGCAGCTGGAAAAAGTGTGCAAGTTGAAGGGTTGTGAAAAAATAAGTAAATGGTTGCATAGTATAAAACCACATCTATAAGCAGTGGCCCTGAAAGAGTGGCTAAATGGACGTCTATGCTAAACCATATGCAAAATAAGCACACACATGACGACAGCAATTTTCCAGCATGTCTACATGGACCAAGGAGAAGTCGAGACACTAAAAAGTGTCTAGCTGCTGGTATGTAGGCTAAAGAAGCAATAGTTACTTTTAACCCTTGTGTTATGTTGCGGGTCAATTTGACCCGTTTAGATTTTCTAGTTGTTGGAAATACTGGTTAACCAATGTTTTTTTTCTTGACATTTTGTGACTTTTTCTAATTTATCATCATGAACATGCATGCAAAGTTTCAACATGCTGGTGTTTTTTGACATATACAAACAAAATAAATGTTCCTTTCGTGATGTTCGCGGGTCAGTTTGACCCGCATATTTTAACGCTATAAGGCAACTGTACGGACCCAAAATAACAACATTTCTTGGTTATATTTTGTTATTTTATTTTTTTACTACCTTATGAAGCTAAAAAATTAGGTTTTCCACACTTATTTCAATACAGAAAAATATTTTGTCAGCCACAGATGCAAAAAATTACCTATCATTTATTTTTTCAAGCTACCTGAAATAATATTAAACTTTTTTTTTTTTTTTTTGTGTGACTTTTTCACATTTATCACCATGAACATGCATGCAAAGTTTCAACATACTGGTGTTTTTTTTGACATATACAAACAAAATTACTATTACGTTTGTGATGTTCGCAGGTCAATTTGACCATCATAGGCAGCTATTCAAAAGCAACTGTACAGACACAAAATAAAAACATTTATTTGATGTATGTCAGGGCATCAACTCCAGTTCTAAAGTATAAGTGTATCTAAAAGTGCTCTAACCCAAACCAAACACACTTGAAAAAGCTAAATCATGGTGTTCAGAATTAATTGCAAAAAACATTTTCATTAAATCATATCTTCAGATATATATATTTTGGAATATTTGACAAATGTTGATATTAAAAGTTTACAGTTTGAACCTGAATCTTGTGTGATTTTTGAGGAATTGTATTGAATCCAATGCGGGTCAATTTGACCCGGACCATGAGGGGAGTGCACAGAATTCCAACATAACACGAGGGTTAAACAATGTATGCAGATCATTTAGCTTGCCTTTTTTTAATTTAAAATTACATATCATACTATAGTAACACTTCCAATAATTTAGGAACATATTTCAAGCTGGAGAGAGTTCTCTCCAACAAGAGAACTTTGAAGGATGTCGCAAAGCTAAGTCCGCACTTCCAGACTTCTTCCATCGAGGTTTTCCACAGTGTAATACTGCGGTTTACACCAAAAAATGTGGTTTTTCCATTTCTGGGAATGTTGTGCAGGTAATGTTATTGTTGTAGAAATAAATTTACTTTTACATACACTGTAGACATTGTATGTTGAAAATGTATTATTGCTCTGTAGACTATACCTGGCTGCACTACATTACAATGAGAATGCCGGGCGTCCTCAAGCCACAACAGCCGCTGGTCGACCGGTGTTCACAGTGACCTCTCCAAAGGCCGAGAAGGGAGAACACCGGGTCAGAGAAGTGAAGACACAAGCAACATTCAGTATGTATAAAATGAGTTTACTTAAATGTACATATCTTTTTTGCATTGTTTCTTACAAGCTATTTGAAAACTCAATATTTTACTAATTAAAAATAAAATAAAATGTTATATTGCACAGGATATGTGGATGACCTGCTGGACCTCATATTTGATAAAGTCTTTGTGGATCCTGCACCATATGTGGATGATGTTTTGAGGATGCCAATGCCACCAGCATTGTGTGCGGAGTATGACCGGCCAGAGAAGGAGGAGGCCATAAAAAAAAAAAAAAAAAAAAAAAAACGTTATCACATTATTTGTGTTTGTAGTTTCAAAAAATTGCACGAACGTTATCACAGTGTTTGTGTGTGTGTGTGTGTGTGTTGCACATCCATAATTACAAAGGGGACGCGATTAAAACTCTATAAGTACATAAATGTATCAAATAACCATTCCAAGACGTCCTGCTCCATTCGGAGTCTCTTCATCATCTGGGTCTGATTCCGGTTCATACATGTACGGCTGAATGCCATACAGAACAGCGGGTCTCTCACTCTCAGCCATTCTGCCTCTACCGACTGCAAGTTACGCCCTCATCCAAAGGCAGGGCGGGGATATGCAGCTCATTTACATTTAAGGTGGTACACACCAAAACAGCTCTTTTTAAAACAGGCCCCAAAAATGACATTTTCAAATGGTTATAGTAAATTAACTGTGGGGTATTTTGTGCTGAAACTTCACAAATACATTCTGGGGACACCCGAGACCAATATTACATCTTGTAAAAATGGGCATAATAGGTGCCCTTTAAGGGAAAAATAAGTTGATTTTAAATTTCATGGCATCAACACATCTCAAAAAAGCCATGTTTCCCACTGTGTGGCATCCCCTCTTCTCTTTATACCAGTCTGCAAACGTCTGGGGACTGAGGAGACGAGTTGCTCAAGTTTAGGAAGAGGAATGTTGTCCCATTCTTGTCTAATACAGGCTTCTAGCTGTCTTAGGTCTTCCTTTTTATGATGCACCAAATGTTTCTATGGGTGAAAGATCTGGACTGCAGGCTGGCCATTTCAGTACCCGGATCCTTCTTCTACGCAGCCATGATATTGTAATTGAGGCAGTATATGGTCTGGCATTGTCATGTTGGAAAATGCAAGGTCTTCCCTGAAAGAGACGACGTCTGGATGGGAGCATATGTTGTTCTAGAGCTTGGATATACCTTTCAGCATTGATGGTGCCTTTCCAGATGTGTAAGCTGCCCATGCCACACGCACTCATGCAACCCCATACCATCAGAGATGCAGGCTTCTCAACTGAGCGCTGATAACAACTTGGGTTGTCCTTTTCTTCTTTAGTCTGGATGACATGGCATCCCAGTTTTCCAAAAAGAACTTCATATTTTGATTCGTCTGACCACAGAACAGTTTTCTACTTTGCCACAGTCCATTTTAATGAGCCTTGGCCCAGAGAAAACGCCTGCGCTTCTGGATCCTGTTTAGATATGGCTTCTGTTTTGACCTATAGAGTTTTAGCCGGCAACGGCGAATGGCACGGTGGATTGTGTTCACCGGCAATGTTTTCTGGAAGTATTCCTGAGCCCATGTTGTGATTTCCATTACAGTAGCATTCCTGTATGTGATGCAGTGCCGTCTAAGGGCCCGAAGATCACGGGCATCCAGTATGGTTTTCCGGCCTTGACCCTTATGCACAGAGATTGTTCCAGATTCTCTGGATCTTTGGATGATATTATGCACTGTAGATGATGATAACTTCAAACTCTTTGCAATTTTTCTCTGAGAAACTCCTTTCTGATATTGCTCCACTATTTTTCGCTGCAGCATTGGGGGAATTGGTGATCCTCTGCCCATCTTGACTTCTGAGAGACACTGCCACTCTGAGAGGCTCTTTTTATACCCAATCATGTTGCCAGTTGACCTAATAAGTTGCAAATTGGTCCTCCAGCTGTTCCTTATATGTACATTTAACTTTTCCGGCCTCTTATTGCTACCTGTCCCAACTTTTTCTGGAATGTGTAGCTCTCATGAAATCCAAAATGAGCCAATATTTGGCATGACATTTCAAAATGTCTCACTTTCAACATTTGATATGTTATCTATATTCTATTGTGAATAAAATATAAGTTTATGAGATTTGTAAATTATTCCATTCCTTTTTTACTCACAATTTGTACAGTGTCCCAACTTTTTCTGATTTGTCTGAATGAAGTGAGTTGATGCTTAAAAAAGCAAAATGATCTGCCAATGGGGTCAGAAAAATAATGTTAATTCAAACAGAAACGAGACTATTTTTCTGACCCCATTGGCAGATCATTTTGCTTTTATAAGCATCAACTCACTTAATTTTTTATTTCCTCAGAAAACAAGACTTCTACTCACTTTACTACTTTAGTAAATGCATCTTGATTTAAGAAATGTTTGATATTTGGACTGGAAACAAGACAAGAATACTAAGTAAGAAGAGCATGTTTTGCAGTGTACTTGTGTAAGTTGAGTGAAGGTTCAAGAGAATTAACAAATCACAGATTCTTGGATTGTTTTGCACTAAAAGCAAAATAAAGGAGATCCTGTAAATGACCAGAGCTTATAAAATAAGCAGAGAATTAGTTCCCAAGAGGGTCTGATGCAGGTGTGTGACCGCGTAACACTGACCTTTCTCTCCTTTCACACCCACACACACACCACCTGACAGATATGTCGTGAGAAATCACACACGTGTGTGTGAGAGAGAGACAGACGCTGACTTCACACAGAGAAAGGTCCAGCGGATAGTAGCGTGTTTTATACCTTTTTATGTACTATATGAATTCGCGCCCGCGCCCGACACCGGTTCATCCCTCAGTGCCGTTCTCTCTCACTCCGCTTCCGGGAGATCGTGTATTATCCGGTCTCAACATGAGGCGGGGTGTGCGTTATAATCATCAGGAGCCGTTTCCATGAACAGGTCATGCTAGAGTTGTGTATTTCTAAAAAAATATGTTTTTAATTATTTACATTTTTTAATTCCTAAAAAAATAGATTTGTTTATGAATTAGGTCGAATTCCTAAATAATTGGGTCACGGCTTACATGGGAAACTGCAGGTAAACCAGTCGTTGTTCACTGTGTGCCGCTAACACAGAAACTGTGAACATCAAATGGAAAATGTATTCAGTGCATTAAAGAAGAAAACCCCAAACCCACAGAGACTTCTCCTCCTCAACACCACTCGTTCTCACACATCAATCCACACACACAGCAACAACGCATACATTTACAAATATAAATGGTGTTTCGTAAGCTTATACAATACAATACAGCATTGGCACGTAGTAGTTCAACACACACAAAGCAGAATGTATTCAGAGTCTTTTAAATAGATCAGGAGAAATAAGGCAACTACACTTCAACACAGACCGTGAACACAGCACTGAGAGACGAAGGGCTTCTCTACACAGCGAGCGATCATCATTTACATTTACATTTACATTTAGTCATTTAGCAGACGCTTTTATCCAAAGCGACTTACAAATTAGGACTAAATTAGGCGAGTCATCATGAAGAGGCAAAAACAACAGCAATGCAAGAAGTGCTCAAAATACGAAGTTCAGGCATTATTCAGAGTAGCATAAGCCTGATAAGTGATGTTTCAAAGGGAAAGGAATTTTTTTTTGGTTTTTTTTTGTTTGTTAAGAGGTTAAGTGCTCACGGAAGAGATGGGTTTTCAGCTGTCTTTTGAATGTTGTCTGGGATTCTGCATTCTGGATGAGGGTGGGGAGAGCATTCCACCAGCAGGGAACTGTGAATGAGAATGTTCTGGAAAGAGATTTTGTGGCTCTCTTTGATGGAACCACGAGACGTCGCTCGTTGACCGATCGTAGGCGTCTGGTAGGGATGTAGACTCGTAGGAGTGAGTGAAAGTAGGAGGGAGCTGAGCCTGTGACAGATCTGTAAGCAAGTGTCAATGCCTTGAACTTGATGCGAGCAGCGAGAGGTAGCCAGTGCAGAGAGATGAACAGAGGAGTGACGTGGGCCCTCTTGGGCTCGTTGAAGACAAGACGAGCTGAAGCATTCTGGATCATCTGTAGGGGTTTGGTTGCACATGATGGAAGTCCAGCCAGAAGAGCATTACAGTAGTCAAGCCTAGAAATGACCAGGGCCTGGACGAGAAGTTGTGTTGCATGCTCAGTTAGGAAAGGCCTGATCTTCCTGATGTTGTGCAGTGCAAACCTGCATGATCGAGCTGTCTTTGAAATGTGATCTGTGAAGGTCAGCTGGTCATCAAACGTTACTCCAAGGTTTCTGACCGACCTTGATGGGGTGATTGATGATGAATCTAGCTGGATAGTGAAGTCGTGCTGTAGAGACGGATTGGCGGGGAGGACGAGAAGCTCAGTCTTTGCCAGGTTGAGCTGCAGGTGATGTTCCTTCATCCACGTCGAGATGTCCGCCAGGCAGCTTGAGACCCGTGCAGCTACTGTGGGATCATCTGGTTGAAATGAGAGGAAGAGCTGTGTGTCATCAGCATAGCAGTGGTTGGAGAAGCCATGTGCCTGGATGATGTGTCCCAGTGATGTGGTGTAGATGGAGAAGAGGAGCGGTCCCAGCACTGAACCCTGGGGAACACCTGTGGTCAGTTGATGTGCTCTGGATACCTCGCCTCTCCATGCGACCCTGAAGGACCGACCTGTGAGATAGGACTCAAACCAGTGGAGTGAGGTTCCTGTGATGCCCAGTGATGAGAGGCTGGACATAAGGATCTGATGATTCACAGTGTCGAAGGCAGCAGACAGATCCAGGAGAATGAGGACTGAAGATTTGGAAGCAGCTTTTGCGATCCGTAGGGCTTCTGTGACCGACAGTAATGCAGTCTCAGTTGAATGCCCTTTCTTGAAGCCGGATTGGTTGACATCCAGCTGGTTGTTTAGAGACAAAAAGGATGTTACTTGTTTGAAAACAGCTTTTTCAAGTGTCTTCGCAATGAATGGTAGGAGAGAGATAGGTCTGTAATTCTCTACAAAGGATGTGTTTAGCGTTGTTTTTTTAAGCAGTGGAGTAACCCGAGCCTGCTTGAATGCTGTGGGGAAAGTGCTAGTATGGAGGGATGAGTTGATGGAACAAAATCAACAGCAGACAGAACAGGGAACAGGCGTACAAACAGGGAACAAATACTGAAGCAGAACTCAGGCGAACAGGAACAGGGAAAACCAGACTAAAACAGTTAAACTGAACACAACCCTTGCACACACACAGGTTATTTACGCATCTGTGATTTAATGTTTTCCAACTCACTCGAGCACACACACACACACACCACACATCCACACCGCAAACGCTCTTTGCAAAAACAGACAAAGAGACAAAAACATTTCCTTGCACGAAGATATGTTCATCTAGTCCTCATGTGTTGACAAAGAAGATGTTCTTTTTCCCGAAAATACTAGTTAATGTTATCGCTTTGGACTGAAACTTAGTGACTTTGTTCACAAATGGTATAACTACTTCTCACATGTTTTTTGACAATTTTCTTACTTTTTTCTTTTTTTTTTAAGTTTAGTTTCTCTGTGAAAAAGAATGTGTGTAATACTCAAAATAGTGTGTGTGTTTGTGTAGCATGTGTATGCATGTATCCACACATGCACAGGTGCAAGGGCTCGATGTTTGCAAGCACACATGCACATATGTGTACATAAACATAATGAACATGCTCCTGAAAACTTTTAGAGCCCTTTATCTGTTTGCGTCTGTAGATTTCAGGTACAGTATATATATCTTTAAAGGCCGCTTTCTCAAAATGAGTTTTTCCTCCAACATTGAGTCAGAAATCTCCACTTCAGCAACACTGACACACACCACACTTTACAGCCGGCCTTTTTTCCATCCATATTCTGAAGGCTTTTACAGAGGGATTTGTACATATATCATTTTCCTGATTTCCTGAACATTTTTAGCCTGGATGCCAGCCGAACTTAGCGGTCTGGACTTGATCCGTTGTGGAGCAACTATGCTCGACCCAGAGCTGTCAGGGCGGGGATGGACAGATGATCAACAGTGGCGTAATCATCCACGTCACCAAAGAGCGCTTGGGATGAATTCGTTTACGACAAAGATGCCGCCATCGCGTCTGTTATAGAAGATATCGACAGCGTGTTCATTTTAAAAGAGGAACAGAGAACCGCGATTAAGGCATTTGTCGATCGGAAAGATGTTTTCGCCGTCCTAGACTATGGTGGAGATAAACCAGTCTGGACCTTCATCAGTTCCCTGGTTCTGAAGGGCTGGTGCGAGTTCAGCAGCTCAACGCTTAATGTCTTCAATCCTAAAGCATACATTAATTTGATGTTACTGGTTAACAACGTTGACAGTTTGTAGTTAAAGGGTTAATTGAAAATGATCATTTTCTTGTGACAAATTCTATCGTTTGTTGCCGACAGTTCACCCGTTGGCGTTAGCACACCTATATTCCTTACAGATAGACAGATTGACTTCCTTATTTAGCTTCACTTTGACATGTAAATGAATAACTTAAGTTAATTTTTCATAAAGGCTCTACTTGTTTTTTTATTGCCCATCCTCCTGTTGAACGGTGGTGTTCTCGTAAAGACCCGCCCCTTCTGATCAGCCATAAATCAGGCGGAGACCTCACAGTACTTCAGTAGCTTCACTGCGCTCCTGATCAGAGATGAACGCCTCACTCCTCCTCCTCCTTACTCTGCTCACCGCGGGCTTGAAGACCAGTCGAGCTTGTGGTAAACCCGAGCACAATCATGACTTATTTCAGCACTCGCACTTGTGCTACGAGTGCAGCGGCGTGGGGTATTACTGTCCAAAGAAGCCAGTGATGTGTCCCAGTGGATTCTCCAAGTGCATGAGTTCAACTATCGTACTGGACATCGGTAAGGCCAACGAGATGGATTGAAATATATACAGTACCAGTCAAAAGTTTGGAAACATTACTATTTTTAATGTTTTTGAAAGAAGTCTCTTATGCTCATCAAGCCTGCAGTTAAAAAAACAAAATATTATGAAATATTATTACAATTTAAAATAATGGCTCTCTTTTTTAATATACTTTAAATGTAATTTATTTTTGTGATGCAAAGCTGAATTTTCATCAGCAAGTACTCCAGTCTTTGGTGTCTTATGATCCTTCAGAAATCATTCTAATATGATGATTTGATACTCAGTTATTATCAATGATGGAAACAGTTGTGCTGTTTAATATATATTTTTTGGAATACTTTTTTCAGGATTCATTAATGAGTAAAATGTTAACAGCATTTATTCATAAAAACAGCATTTATTCAAAATAAAACATTTCTAACAATATAAATCGTTACCATCACCTTTTATCAATTTAATGCATCCTTGTTGAATTAAAGTACTAATTTCTTAAAAAAAAAATAGTTATTGTTCCCAAACTTTTGAACGGTAGTGTATATTGTTACAAAAGATTTCTATTCTAAATAAATACAGTTCTTTTTATCTTTTTATTCATCACATAATCCTGAAAAAAGTATCTCAGGTTATAAAAAAATATTAAGCAGCACAACTGTTTCCATCATTGATCATAAATCATCATATTAGAATGATTTCTGAAGGATCATAAGACACCAAAGACTGGAGTACTTGCTGATGAAAATTCAGCTCTGCATCACAAAAATAAATGATATTTTAAAGTATATTAAAATAGATAACCATTATTTTAAATCGCAATACTATTTCACAATATTACTGTTTTTCTGTATTTTTAATCAAATAAATGCAGGCTTGATGAGCATAAGAGACTTCTTTTAAAAACGTTAAAAATAGTAATGTTTCCAAACTTTTGACTGGTACTGTACTTATATTTGACAGATGTAGAATTTGTCACAGAAATGCTACTTAATTTCTGTCGGAAATGAACAAATTCATTCTGCTATTTAATTCTCAGATAGTTAAGTTAAAATAAAAAAAATAATAAAATGAATATACATCTGCTTTGCTGATATGATATTGCTTTTTTTAACTCTCACTGCTTATTTCTAATGTGACATATATTCATAAACACATTTCCCATCCAAACACTGTGCAGTTTAACTACTCTGTCCTATCATTCATGTTTTTAGATGGATCTAGTTTGAGAATGCCAAAAAAGGAGTGTATCGATGACTGTCAAGATGGGTCCATAAACTACGGCATAATGAAGACGGCTTTCTCCTGCTGCGACACCGACTTCTGTAACGCCAGAGACGCTCCAGGTATTGTGCTTTCCTGACCCGTCTTCATTAAGGTCCTCGATCTCGTTTACACACTGCCTATGAAACTTTCGTCTGTCATAAATAAATTCAGACCGGGTTAAATTTTCTGTGTTTTTCACATCCGTAGCAAGCAATCTGAGAGGTGTTTCGACCATTCAGAGCCACCGTACAAGCGAACGCCTACATCCAGAACTGTTCAGGATCAATCAGTGGTCTTGTTTTTGATACGTGTCTCCAGCATCGCTAGCAGAGCATCAAACCGAGGCACTGAACCATTCATTTTCGCACTGAATCGCACAACATTCCAGCAAACATTTGCGAACAAAGTTTTGCTAGACAAAATGGATTGCATTATTTATTCGGCAAATAACGTTTCCATCAGCGTTTATCGCATAAGCCGTATATCGATCAAGATAAAATCCGATGAGACCGAACGTATTTCATTTGAGTCGATATTCATGAAATTCAATCGAATTTTACTGTTTCCATAAGACATTTTTCATTCGATATCACTTAATTCGGATAAAAACGTGTGGATGGAAACATAGCTACTGTCCAGAAGAAAACAGCAAGATGGGGCAGAATCGATCAGGAATCGGAGCAGCTAAAGCCGTGTTATTTTGATTAAATGTTATATTTGTTGAGATAATGAAAGTTTTCCTCCGGCAGATCCCAGATTTATGGCTCCCAACGGAAGGAAGTGTTATTACTGTGATGGGCAGAGTTGCAGGAACACCGTGAGCTGTGCCGGGACTGAAGACAGCTGCATCACAGCCACACGTGAGACTCAGTCAGGGATGCACCATACACCGGCCACCAGATCGGTAGCGGACGATAGTTGTTCACCTTTAATGTTATCGTTATCAGCCAGATAAGAAAATATGTCCGATATATTAAAGCCGATAAATAATGTATGATTTCCTCCAGCTGAGACGCTTCAGATGCGCACTGTTCAACATGATGGTTTCAGCTTGAAATATGATTGAAATCACTTCATTAAAGGAAAACACAGTTCAGTGCAACAGATATCGGCTACATATAATTATAAAGAGAGCATTATAATTGTGTGCTTTTAATGGTGAGTTTTGTTTTTGTAATCAGGCTTTCAAAAAGATATATACAATTTTGGATTTGGATTTATCGGCCAATATATCGGTTATCGGCTTTACCGATATATATGAAGAATTATCGGTTTTCGGTATCTGCCAAAATGTTCATATCGGTGCATCCCTAATATTTTTAAACGTGTTAAACTTTATTGATACATATACCAACTCAGACTGCCTAACCTTTGCTTTCTTTCTTTTCACCAGTGACCAACAGTGGCACGCCAACGCTTGTAAAAGGCTGCATCACTAAATCTATTTGTGGTCTCCTAAAATGTTCATTTATTCAGGACCTCTCGTGTTGTGAGGGGAACCTGTGTAACGGTGACAAGGGCCTCACTCCGGGCGCCATGTATGACGCTGATAAGAGTCGCAACCTAAGTGTCATCCAGGGCTTCACGTATGACAGTGTGAAGAGCGTCACCCAGATCCCGTATGAGGGTGCCAAGAAGAGTGACACCTACAGGGCCATGAATGAGGGTGCCAAGAAGAGTGACACCTATAGGGCCATGAATGAGGGTGCTAAGAAGAGTGACACCTATAGGGCCATGAATGAGGGTGCCAAGAAGAGTGACACCTATAGGGCCATGAATGAGGGTGCTAAGAAGAGTGACACCTATAGGGCCATGAATGAGGGTGCAAAGAAGAGTGACACCTATAGGGCCATGAATGAGGGTGCTAAGAGTGACACCCAGAGGTCCCCATATAACGGTGCTAAGAGCGTCACCCACAGCTTCCTGTTCTCTGCTCTCCTACTTCCTGCTGCACTGATTCTACAGTGAGACACATCCTACTGAATATATACAGTCAAACCAAAAATGAATCAGACATCAGATATTATTTTTGATATTTTTTCACTAGTGTGTGCAGGACACACAGGTCATATTTTATTACCATTTTCTAAACTATAGCGAATAAACTGTGATAATGTGAGAAATGTTGAAGGTGTCTGAATAAATCTTGGTTTGACTGTAAATAGCTTATATTTTTGCTGTACTATCTTTAGAGTACGTTGTCGGCATTCTGATGTAACATTTTATTAATGATGACATTATATCATGCTGTAAAGAAGTCCAAAAGACATAATGCAGTAATAAAAAAAATATGTCTGTTCAAAAATTATTAAATCATGTTCACATTCAGAAGAAACATGCGTGATGATTTTTTTTTTTAAATGATTCAAAGCAGGAAACATGTCTTTTTTTTGTTTTTATGAGTTTGCATTAATATTTGCATTTCCACCATGATCAGACTTTTACCGTTTAGTTACAATCACTAAGGCAAAAAGAGAAATCAGATATGATGAGCAGTAATATGCTTTTTTCTGTTATTTTATACAATATCTTTTGTGTGTAACTAGCTACAAAGTGCATGTAATTTCCATCATATGATGAGATTTAAATTCTTAAATTGAACTGATTCAGAATCAATTCATTCGTAAAGACGACTTCTTGAGGTAAAAACTCACAATGCTGTAAACTACACATCCCTCTCAAGTAGATACTAAGTATAATATTAAAATTTAAAATTAACAACACCAAACTATCAAATTCCACCTCTTGTAAGATTTTTTTTTTTTTTTTTTTTACAAATCATTTAAATTGCACATAAGGCCAGTTAAAGAGCCATCATAAACTCCCTAAACAGAGACTCTTATTATATCTAGCAAAATACTGAAAATGATTCACAATAGTAGACTTGATAAAGTCACTTTGACACAGAAACACATTTTTAATTTTAGAGCGTTATTGAAAAAAGCAAGTCTCAGTTTTCTGTGTAAACCCTTTTGTAAATATAACATTAAATGTTGGCTGGCTATCACCATAGGCCTACATCACACAATTAAGGCATCATGAACAGACAACAAAAGTTGAGATAAATGAAAGACTCCTGTATATTTAGCATTAGCTGCTAACTGAATGCCTTTAACTTTTCTGAGGTAAAAGTGACGTGGTTGAACGGTTTGATTGGCGCGTTTCGTCGACTGAAACACTGATAGGCGATTTCGCGAGACATTTATTAAACTATATTCTGCATCTTCCTACATACCTTCTTACCTTCAACCATTAGTGCTGTAACCGAGTAGAGAGGATGATTATCGGTTCACTCGCGCTCAGCGCTGCCGTTAAACTGAGCGAGCCGTTAAAACCACGTTATTTGCGCTAATATTTAACGGAGATCTACAGCGCTCAACATGAGCAAAGTAAAGGTGGTGGTGACATCTAGAGGACAAGACTGGCAGTAGGACTCACAGGGTAAAGCAAACACACATCTAGGAAGGATTGACTTTATATTTTGTAAATTCTTCACACAAAAAAAAAGGTACACAGTATACCCAAGTATTTTAAGTTGTTAAAATAATGTCTAGGCCACTTTTGGTTGTGTAACCAGATCATGCTGATAATATGATTCTCTACACCTGTTTGTACTTGAAAGACTTCTTACATCACTACAAATCAAGTTTATTCCCACAGAAGCTTCAGCATCATTTGAGGAACAGATCACGCTTGCTTTGATGACTAGCATCTAATGCTACAACAGTTATTTGAGCGTATTAATACATTGGAGCCACTGACGCAGGAAAAAATTTTAGGCAGAGACTCTTTAAAAAACAAAAATCATAATATTCATAATACAAAATTACAGATTTAAAGAAATTAGATAACTCAAGCAACATCAGCTTCTGATGGTCAAAGTGTCTGATCTGAATCAGATGATCAGTCTTGCACTGGTCTTCTTGTGTTTCACGTGGAGTGCATTAGTTTTGGACCCCTGTATCATGACTCTGTGATGGAGAATCATGTTCATGTCAGACTGTGAACACTGAGAATGACTGAACATCATCAGAATGAATGAACAGCCCGACACAGATGTACTAAGAAAGACTTTAATTTCATCTTCCCTGGAAAAGGGACCATTTGAACATTTCATACAAAAAAATACAAGGATATGAACAGGACATTCGTGATGACATCATTAGCAATCTTTGACACGATTCATTTCTTTTTTTTTTTTCTTCTCACTGATAATCTGAAGGAACTAAAGACGAAGGAACCCTCTCGAGGAATAAATAAACATTGCAGGACACGTCAACATTTAAAATGAGGGAACGCTCTGGGAAACCGTGGTAAAATACTCACACACACACACACACTCTCTCTCTCAGACAGTAAATGGCTCAGTAACTCCAGCACCTTTAAAACGCTCTGAACTTCGGCCACGTAAGGAGAGGTCACGGGAGGTCACAGTCACAAAGTGCAGTCTTCTGATTGGCTGTCGGACACGCCTGGGCTGAGCGAGGCTCCCGATTGGCCGCCGAGCTATCGCTACCAGACCTTAGGGACGTCGAAGAGCGTTGGCGGTGTCGTTTCAGAAGCTGCGGGAGAGAAGACACGTCAAACGCTCGTGCTCAGCGCACCAGAGCAAACCTCGATAACAACGCTCACCGTCTGAGTTCCTCTTCTTGTGCTTGCGGCTCCGTTTACCTTGACTCTGATTGGCCGAGGACTTATCAGGCTCCGCCTCCTCATGCACCGGGCTCACAGAGGCTCCGCCTTCAGGCCTGAACAAACAGCAGCCAATCAGAACATGGGTCATGACATCATCTGAGTGAGTTAACGGGGCGGGGCACTTACTGCAGTCTGGGCCAATCACAGGACGCCTCGGAGTCAGCGACGTTAACATACGTCTGTGAGGAGCCTCCTGTGACACCGGCAGAGAAGCGAGACGTCTCAGGTTAACCAAACAAACATGTTTGAACAGGTTTAATAATCACTCTAACTCAAGAGAATACCAAAGTCCACCGCAGAGCTATAACCATACGAGGAGCGATATCAGCGGACACGCGTTCAGAAGGAAGTTCTCCAGCGATAAAAACGTTAAAGCAGGATGGATTCTGATTGGCTGTCAGAGCTTGAACTGTTGGAGCGGCAGATGACAAAACTGCAGCGCTAATGAGAGCGATATTGTGCGCTTGTGGATACTAATTAGGGGCCAAGCACCGAAGGCGTATATGCTAATAAAAGGCGTTTATGCTAATACATTTTGAACCATAAGGGCTAGAAACAAAATTGACCCTGATTCCTGAGCTCAAGCCGATTCGATTTCACCCCATGACATCATTCCCTGTCATGAAAATTTGTCCGCCATTTTGAATTCTCCATAAAACCTACTTTTTCAAACAATTTGCTCCGATTTGCACGAAAATTGAACCAGATCATCTTCAGACCATGGAATTCACGTTTCGTCAAACCGTTCTCGAATACCGCGCAAACTAATTTTACGTAGCGCTTGCGAAAACAGACGTAAGGCTGTATCTCCGCAACGCTTTATCAGATTCAGACCAAACTTGGTACATGTCATCACAAGCATGACCTGAGGCTACATGCTGCGTTTCGGCGCAGCGCCACCTACTGGTCCGGATATACGAAAAATGGCTATTTTTGCTTATAACTTCTGAACGGTTTGTCAAAATCATAAAAGTGGTCTCGTTAGATTCAAGGCAATTTTACCATATCGGCCATTTTGGCTGTTGGCCATTTTGAAGTTTGTGCTAAAATGCTGTATTTTAAGAACGCATTGTTACGAAACTTGGTATGGGTCATGAGCACGATGCCCTGGAAGTATTCAAAATGTTTCAGGGCAGCGCCACCTTTGGGTCAAAAGTTATAATGAAAATGCTAATAACTTTTAATTTAGCCTATTGCAATGAAACCGGTATTAATAAATCTCTTGGGTCACGCCGTTCATTGTTGTGGACACCAATACAGTGATGGTTACAATTATTGTAAGTTATCGTTTGTTGCTGTGGATGCTAATAGTGATTGTTAGTTATCGTGAGCTGTGGACACAGATACAGTGATCATTGTTGTTATAGTTTGTGGTTGTGTTATAGTGATGTGGTTGTGAGTGACACACACACCGTCAGTCTTCATCTTCTTGCCGCTGCTGTAGTGTGTCCAGCTGCTGTCAGAATAATGATTCTGCTCCTCTAGAGACGGACTGATGCTCCTCTTGACCACGTGCAGCCTGAACACACACACACACAGGGTCACATGACTGCCGTCCCAGTGCTTAGTGTCACACACACAGGCTGGTGTCTGCAGTGTAGGGTCACACACACACACTCACCGGCTGGCGTCTCCAGTGTAGGGCGTGTCGGCCCACCCGTCGGCGGCCCATCTCCTGCTGGAGGTGTTCTTCTGCCGGCCCTGCAGGTACTCCGCGTACGTCTGGATGCGGTAGCTCTCCGCGTACCGGCTGGTGTTCATGGCTGCACACACACACACGTCAGGACATGAGCGCCGCGCACACACACACACACACACACACACGCACACGAGTCTCCGAGCCTCTTACCGATCTGAACCTGCTCCGTCTGACTGAGGGACACGAACGCTGACGTGTCGTCGATCCACGACACCTGGATGTTACCTGAGACACGACAGACACAGATCAGCACACACACCTGTTACAGAGAGAGTGTGTGTGTGTGTGTGTGTGTGTGTTAGTGTGTGTGTGTGTGTGTTACCGAAGGCGCTGAAGAGCTGGTACAGGTCACTGGTCTTCCACTCTTTAGGGAACGTGACGTACAGCACGTGATCTCTCTTGGGCTGCACTAGATGGACAGATACACAGGTAAAGAGACACACAGGTAGATATATATGTGTGTGTACATATGGGTGTGTGTGCGCACGTGTTCTTACAGTCTGGGCCACTCATGTTCAGGTAGGGAATGTCAATCACCCTCATCAGAAATAATCTGGAAAACACATTAACTAAATCAGACCAAGATTAGGTGTGTGTGTGTGTGTGTGTGTGTCAGAGAGAGTGAGAGAGTGTGTGTGCCTGTCTCACTTGTTGTAGAAGGGCTCTATGAGTTTGGAGCGAGCGGAGATGTGACTCTTTGGAGGAGTGAGGAAAGTCCCTGAGAACAGACCAGCATTACTGATTAAACACAGAGTCTATACAGAGACCGTTCAGACTGAGCTCTGATTGGATGAGCTGATCTGAAGCTTCTCACACACACACACACTCACCCAGGTAGTTTGCCATGGAGATGAAGCACAGTCCAGTGATGAAGGCGTCGTAACCGGCCTCATGAAGCTGCTCTGTGGAGGTGTCGTAACTCCTGAGGCCTTCAGGACACTCTGAACACACACGGAGAAGAGTGAGTGTGTGTGTGTGTGTGTTCATGTGTGTTCATGTGTGTGCGCGCGTGTGTGTACCAGTGACGGGCGATTTGAAGGGTTTCTCTCTCAGCTGTTTGTGCAGTTCAGCCAGTGACGTGTTGCCGATGATCTCCTGCCACACAAACACTTATTAAACACACACAGCGGCTCCGGATCATGACCCAACACACACACACACACAACGCACCTTGAAGGGCTGCGTGGATGCCATCAGCTTGGTGTCCAACAGCCTGAAACACACAGACCGTGAGCAAACACACACACTAGCAGACACACCAGTGATGATCATGTGATCAGTTTACCTGGGAAACACCGACATGGCCACCTCCTTAAAGTCCTCCAGCTCCTGCAAACACACACACACACCTCATCAGACACACCCCATCCGTCACTCAATCCCACAATCCTCCAGTGCCGGGTCACGTTACCTCGGGCAGTGGCGTACAGAACTGATGGATGGTGTGCATGACGTCCAGCAGCATGTTGTGGCCCACCACCAGCTTACCCTGCCACACACACACACACACACACACAGGTTATGAGGTTTAGCTCCTCTGGCACAGCTTTAAGGAAGATCAGAATGTTATGAATATTAATGAGCCTCATTAAAAACAACAAGATTCCAGATTAATTACTGAATTATTAGAAATTCTAATACTTATAATCATGTAATAATGAATAGAGATGCACAGAGTCTTCAGTGGCTGAGGAAGAGAACGCATGTGTGTGTGTGTATCAGTGTTGATCTGTGCATAAACTCTTAAAGTGACAGTAGCCTAATATTCTATATGCCGTCTGTCATGTTCATCGCTCAAGAAAATTTAGCATTGAAGAAAAGTAGATTTTTGCTTGTATCCTATAAAGAAAATCTGCACTGGCAGGACACAGATCAGAAGTGGCCAAGAAGATTCTGTGCATCTCTACTATTATTATTATTATTATTATTATTATTATTATTATTATTATTATTATTGTTTGCAGGACTCACAGATTTGGAGATGGCTCTAATAACCCTGGAGAAACCCACGGCGTCGTTCAGCTCTTCCTGCAACACACAGATCAATGAGGAGAACCAGCTGATGATGTCATGAAGGTCAAGTCACAGATCAGGTCATGTGACACAGGCAGTCCATCAGTACATGATGTGTGTGTGAGATAGTGTAAGTGTGTGACAATGTGTGTGAGAGAGAGTAAGTGTGTGATAGCTTAAGAGTGTGCACGTGTGTGAGAGAGAGAGTGCACGTGTGTGTGCACATGAGAGAGAATGTGTGTGAGAGTAAGAGTGTGATAGCGTAAGAGTGTTTGATAGTGTGTGATAGCATAAGAGTATGTACATGTGTGTGTGTGTGTGTGTGTGTGTGATAGCATAAGAGTGTGTACGCGTGTGTGTGTGTGTGTGTGTGTGTGTGTGTGTGTGTGTTAGCATAAGAGTGTACGTGTACATGAGAGAGTGTGTGATAGTGTAAGAGTGTGTTTGATAGTGTGTGAGAGTGTGCACGTGTGTGTGAGATTGCGCACATGTGAGAGAATGTGTGTGTGAGAGTAAGTGTGAGATAGCGTAAGAGTGTACATGTATGTGTGTGAGTAAGTGTGTGTAAGTGTGTGTGATAGCATAAGAGTGTGTACGTGTGCGTGTACATGAGAGAGTGTGTGAGTGTGTGAGTAAGTGTGTGATAGCATAAGAGTGTGTACGTGTGTGTGTGTGTGTGTGTGTGTGTGTGTGTGTGTGTGTGTAAGTGTGTGTGTAAGTGAGTGTGTGTGTAAGTGTGTGAGTGAGATAGCGTGTGTGAGTAAGTGTGCACATGTGTGTGAGAGATTGTGCACATGTGAGAGAATGTTGTGTGAGAGTAAGAGTGTGTGATAGCGTAAGAGTGTGTTTGATAGTGTGTGTGAGAGTGTGCACGTGTGTGTGAGAGATTGTGCACATGTGAGAGAGAATGTGTGTGTGAGAGTAAGAGTGTGTGATAGCGTAAGTGTGTTTACACACACACACACACCTGCTCTCTCTGCTGTTTCTGCTGCTCTCTCCTCCTCCTCTCCTCATCATCCACTTTACTGATCTGGATGAAACGCTCCTTCTGAAAACACACACACACACACACACACACACAGTGTATGAGAGTTTGTTTATTGCTATAATGTTGTGTGTTTGTATGAGTGTGTGTTTGTACCTTCTCTGTCTCCAGCGTCTCCACATGAAGTTTAGGAAACCTGAAACACCAGCAGCACCAGATGAGCGGAGACATTGAGCAGATCATCACACACACACACAAGAGTTTCACACACACACAAGAGTTTCACACACACACAAGAGTTTCCGCTAGAAAAAAATGGTGCCGGTCAAAGTGACCGGCAGAGGTTTCGTTTTCCGGACATTTTGATGATATGCCGGTCAAATATCGCCTCTTAATTAAAGTTGAGGAAAACGGGAGGAAGGCTATGTAACTTAAATGACATAATCAGGCCGATTGCAACATGTTTATTAGCCTAACTTTCAAATAGACGGAAAAAAACATGAACGTCCGATTGGCGTCAATCAACGCCAACTGTTTTTACTATGGTTTCACATTATAGTTTAACAAACCAATCCCCCTTCCCCACATAAAATATCTGAAGCCTATTGTTTTTACTCAAGCGAACTTCCCAGTGTCTCTCCACAACCTGCACTGCGCATAAGCCGCGTAACCTTGTTCTCCGCAAGGCGACTTTACTGCTTCGTCTTGATCCGCTTCTGCAGCAAGAACCCCCTCTCTGCAGGAACACTCCAGACCCATTTCCTACTATGGTTATGTACGTTTCTTCATTCGGATCTATTTGCGATCCATTCCATTCTAAACAAACAACGCAGTTTATATGCTTCGTCCTTGTTTCATTATTCATTAAGATAATAATTAATAAGTGCACGCATAATTATCAGTAAACTTGATAAATGTTGCAGATATGTTTTGCTATGCATGCACAAACAAATGCCTTTCAACTTATGCGTGCAAAATTCAGAATAAAATGAATGTGCAGCAATTTGTACAAATAGAGAGTCTGTAGGCCTACTATACGTGTTGTAGCCATTAAATAAGCTCATTTAGTTTCATATTTGTTATAATATTCTAATGTTATTTTTTCATCTATGTTGATTATGAAAAGTGAACCGCACGAGTAGATAGGATGCGCAGTATATCGAGAGACATGGCGTGGGTCAGACATGATTTTGACCACTTAATTAAGTTTTGTTTTGTAGAAAGCCTTTTTTGAAGTGAATTTCGTTTTGTATAAATTGTATCTTAATATTAATAATTTATCAACCAATTGCCTGGATTTAATAAATAAGAAGCAGACGATAGGCCTAATCATGGAGGCGCTCGTGAACAGGAGCGCATCTCATACTAACTTAACGAAACTCAGCGTAGGCATCACAGACATGAAATATATCTTAAGAAAGCTTGAAATGTCTTTTTAACAATTTAAAACGAAAAGAAATAGGCTACTCTCTGGTTATGTAATCCATGATGTGCATTTCTCTCTATAGGCGCGTTCACTACGGAGATGGCGATCGTCAACTTCATCTTTACAGCTGTTGTTGCTGTTAATAAACTAAAAATAATAGGTCTATAATTTTATTAAACAATAAATTAAATGAAATTGTAATTGTATTAAAAAAGCAACAAAAAAAAAATCCTGTTTAAAGGAGAACTCCGGTCAATTTTAACATTGAGCTCATTTTTTTGTACATTTGGAGTGCTGTCAATACAGAGAACAACGACAAAAATCGGTGTTGCCTACACCGAGTTATTCTATTTTTAAAATTTGCACCCTGTTGACTTCAATAGGGCAAGTAGTAAGCCTGCTTTTTAGCCTCTTAACATCCTTTAAGTGTCATTACAAGTGCACAGAAAATGTGAGTGATTCCTTCCGAGTGAACACGGGTGGATCTGACTGCAGTAGATGTTAGAGATATTAATAAAAATGAAGTTAATTCAGCCAGCGCTCATACCTTTGTTTACATCCTGTTTTCGGTGGAACGCCATAGTAATCGATTGTCGAGTTCACGCGCGTGATCATTGGTAACTAAACCTATGCGCGTGAACTCGACAATCGATTACTATGGCGTTCCACCGAAAACAGGATGTAAACAAAGGTATGAGCGCTGGCTGAATTAACTTCATTTTTATTAATATCTCTAACATCTACTGCAGTCAGATCCACCCGTGTTCACTCGGAAGGAATCACTCACATTTTCTGTGCACTTGTAATGACACTTAAAGGATGTTAAGAGGCTAAAAAGCAGGCTTACTACTTGCCCTATAGAAGTCAACAGGGTGCAAATTTTAAAAATAGAATAACTCGGTGTAGGCAACACTGATTTTTGTCGTTGTTCTCTGTATTGACAGCACTCCAAATGTACAAAAAAATGAGCTCAATGTTAAAATTGACCGGAGTTCTCCTTTAAGTTTTTTTTTAACCTATGCTAATTACGCATTAAATTCAGGTAGGCTAGTGAGTCGCTGTCCTCAGTGCCCAGAAAAGCGCTGAAGCGGAGATGAAGGGGAACCCGTTTTTATTTATTTTTTGGCTTATTTTAACTGGCCCATCCAGTTTTCTGGAGGCCCACCTAATCAAAATCCTGTTTTGAAATAGTGCTCCAGCGGTCTGATATCAAGAAATAACAGACCGCATTCCACATTGGAATTCAGCCAAGCCATGTAATAATGTTTAATAACTTTCAAACGGTAGAGCCTGTTCCTTTATAACATAGCCAAAGGTCGGTGTATTTTTGCTTTATACATTTTAGGCTTATTCTCAAATTCAGATTGTGTTAGGGGGGCGGGATTATTAGGCAATTTTAATCGGACAATTTGACCGGAGAGATTTAATTTTGTCGGACATTTCATTTTTTTTCCGGCAATTACCGGACAACGGAAACCCTGACACACACAGACTTACTTTGAATTGAGCGTCTGATAGATGAGCTTCCTCTGAAACCTGACACACACACACACACACAGAGAGAAGGTGTGAACACTCATATTTAGAGGAGACCTGTTATACATGATTATAATGAGTGAGTCTGACCCGGTGCAGGGCTCCAGATCCAGCGTCTGATCAGAGCTGCTCAGGAGAGAGTCCACCTTCTGCCTGCACACACACACCATCACCATCATCATCAGTGAGTGAGTGAGAGAGAGTAAGTGTGTGAGTGAGCGCTCGTCTATGTGAGTGCGAGTGTGTGAAAGAGTGTGAGCTTGTGAGTGTGTGTGAGTGAGTGAGTGAGTGAGTGAGTGAGTGTGAGCGAGTGAGAGACTGTGAGCTTGTGAGTGTGTGTGAGTGAGTGAGTGAGTGACTGTGAGCTTGTGAGTGTGAGTGTGTGAGTGAGTGAGTGAGTGTGTGAGTGTACTCACTCCACGCTCCTGATGAAGTCTCTCTGGTCCTCAGGCACGCTGCAGGCTCCTCCTCCAGAGGGGGGCGTGTACGACACAGGCCCCGCCCCATTCATCTGGCCCCGCCTCTCCTCATACTGCTCCCTCAGCTGAGACTCCTCCTCCCGCGTCAGGTATGCGATCCCTACGGCAACACACCTGTCAGTCACTCACACACACACAGCAGTCACATGACAGGAAGTGAGATCACGTACCGCTGCGGAAGACCTTGTTGAAGTCGAAGCCCTGGCTGGCCAGGAAGTCAATGCTGGAGCTCTAGAGGAACAGGAAGGGGAGGAGTCAGCTCACGAACGGACATAACAGGAAGGGGAGGAGTCAGATCACGAGTGGGCGGAACAGGAAGGGGAGGAGTCAGATCACAAACAGACATAACAGGAAGGGGAGGAGTCAGATCAAGAGTGGATAGAAGAGGGAGTCCGATCACGAGTGGGCGGAACAGGAAGGGGAGGAGTCAGATCACGAGATGGTGTTTTTATGAATGAGAAATAAATAAATCAGGCCTTGTCCACACTAATATGTTTTCGTTTAAAAGCGCATCTGTTTCTCTCCGCTCAGACCTTCAGTCGACACTGACGGCGCTTTAATTCATGAAAACGCTCCCCAAAGTGGACACATCTGAGAATAGGGCTGGGCGATGTCCCCTAAACTGGCAGTTGACGAGGTTTACAGTAAAACATCTTGTGACACTCGCGAACAACGCTGAACACACTTTTGCCGGTACAGCTTGAATATTATTATTATCATAACTTCATTAACTTCGGTAGGCTGTACAACACGGGGATTGTAATTGGCTGCTTTTCCTGCAGAGAGCCGATCTCTGTTGATTGATGCGACTTCATTATTTCAGGTGGGAGTGGCCTGAGGTGGGCGTGGCCTGAGGTGGGCGTGGCCTGAGGTGGGCGAGCGACAGCACGGCTCTCTCACCTGACAGATGAACTTGATGTCTGGAGACGTGCGGCTGAAGGGCTTGGGGAAGATGTAGAAGTTGAAGGCTTTCGTGATGTACCTGCGGGATGACACACACAGTCACACACACACACACACACACACAGCGATAACACTGAGGAGGAAGAGCTGGCTCACGTGGACTGGTTCTGCTCGTATCTGAAGGTGCAGATGCCGAACTGGAAGAGCAGGAAGTTCATGGAGTGCTGGAGGAGAGAGGAGACGGAGTGAGACACCAGGAGTGACAGCAGCGAGTCTCTACTACGATACGGCAATCTCTAGATACGATCTCTAGATACGATCTCTAGATACGGCATTTATGGTTAGGCTAAAGATAATCCTCTGGGGTCGACAAGCGCGCCGGCGCATTTTGCTGGATTTTTTCACATAGCGGCAAAATATGAATATGCCTACAGAGGGAACAGATAAATAGATGTATAAATATATACAGATAAATATATATTTATTTACAGATAAATAGCGCTGTTGACATCAACTCGATAAAGCTCATCAGATGCGTGTACTTTACGTCGTCTTGCGACCCTGTGAGTCACTCTCTGCTTTAGGCGTTTACACGTGTCGGCTATTTTCAGAAATGGACATTTCACTCTCTCAGTTTCCAAAAATAACATCGTGCACACCATTCTGTCGCATACTGTGACGTCGGCTGCCTAATACTCAGTTTTTCTCGGTTTACATGCAAACTAAGTTTTCCAAAATCTCCACTCTGGCCGGGGTTTTTAAAAAATAATCGTTTTCAGAGGCGAATTCTCCGTTTGCGTGTAAACGAAGGGCACAAACGAAGGGAAATGTCTCAGTTTTTCAAAATAATCATGTACGTGTAAACAGGGCCTTAGAGTCTGACAGCAGCTGTCAATCACTCCGTCACTGCGGGTCTCAGGTGCACGAATAAGGGGATTATATACAAAGAAATCCCCAAAACGACTCGCAAAAGTCACATTTATACAGCACATGATTATCAATCAGCCATTGGCTCCTTTATTTAGGAGGAGGGGCTTATTCCACCATATTGTGCTGCCCACTGACAGTATATGAGCGCAGTGTCTTTATCTACAGATGAAGCTGACCAGAAACGTGTGTGTGTGTGTGAGTGTGTATGAGAGAGAGAGAGAGTGAGTGAGAGAGATCTTTACCTTCCTCAGTTTGGTGTATCTCTCCTCCGGTGTGTCTAGTCCATTGGTCAGAGCACTGACTGACGGCCCATCACTGATTCCTACAACAATAACACACACAGTATTAACACGCACACAGTATTAACACACACACACACACACACACACACACGCACACACGCGCGCGCGCGCTTATGAAGCACTGACCTGTGAACTCTCCGTCTATAGAGATGAAGTCTGCCTCCTGAATCGCGTTACACACCTCTGGAAGAACCTCCTTAAAATCTGCACCATACAAGATTAACACACATCAACACACACATAAACACATCGCTAGTGTAAGCTCGCGCGCACGCACACATCGTCACATTAGCGCGCTCGCGAGTGTGTGTCTATCCGTGGATCTGCGTGAGGTTTTACACTGATGTATTTTAATAATTTGATCGTCTTACTCTGTCTCGTGACCTCCATCCTCTAAAGCAGCGAAATAGGAATACACACAAACACACACACACTGGACGCTTTAACCCCGGCCGCCGGAAACACTCACTTGCACTTCCGGTTCCTGTCAGTGCCTGCAGGGGGCGCTGTGAGGCCCACTGAGCCTGTCTACTGTAATTATTTTCATACATTCATCCAACTAATTCACATATAAGCTATCAATTAAAATCCGTTCCAGTGATTTTTGATTAAAAAAATAAGGAAATTATCCAGTATTAGTCATCATGAGCAACTGTGATTGGTTCATCCTGCTCTGCGCAGAGTAACCGCAACTCTTAGTTAAAATACACAGTGATTATTTCAATAGACTAATTATTATTTATAACCATCTTACTCAGTAGCCACATGGTGATCTAATCGAGCAGGAGTCTTGTGATTTAATATGTTTTATAATCTAATCAAAGAAGGCGCGCTTCACTGTTCGCATTACTCCAGCGCGCTCCCGCTGTAACGGTCGAGGAGTGTCTGAGGTAAGGGGTGCGTTAGATAAACATATCTGACTGTTTGTCGACTGAAATGTTCAATAACCGACAGTACATGATACAAACTACCCCTTTGTCAAAGTTTTGAACTAAAAATAACCCGATCCATGTATAGCCTATGAAATTCTACTGATTTACGAGACAAGAAAATTTAGGGGGTTCGGATTTCGCGGAAAATGCCAGTGATATGTGGTTCCTCATTTACAATAATAAGCTAATGAGCTTTTCAAAACTCAATTGAACCGTTGCTTCGCCGTGTTTTGACGTGAAATAATAGCGACAGCTGCCGGTGAGAACTGTGTAACTGCACCGGAAACTCGTCCAGATATCCATACACCTTTTACAAACCAATAGTCTGGGTTTGTAGTCTTTGTAATTACGTATTTTCACAGTCTTATACCTCAGCAGTTTTACATCAAGCTGCGACTTTCTTGACTTTAAAATGTATCTTTTAAATTGACAAACATCATATGTGTAATTCAGGGCACAATTCAAACGAGATCAAAATATTTGTTGTCTCTCGCCATTGACTACCATACAATATTTTTCCGAAATAAGGTCCCATGGTGGTCGACCGGAAGGGGAGGGACTTAGGCTCTCTATATTAGTCACGTCAGTGAAGCACATCAAAAGTGAAACTGAAGCGTGTGTGTGTTTAGTGTATGCTGGTTTGAGCTGGGGATGAAATGAAGGAAACCAGAAAAACCACCCTGTCATTCAGTTTTTAATCATAATAATTAAAGAAAGCTTAATAAACACATATAATGTATAAATATATAAAACAATACTGTTTTAATTTATTGTTTAAAATACCATTTAAAAAATGTAAGGGTGATAGAAATAGCGTAATCTCAGTAGAAAATCAACAGAAGTGATTGGAAAGCCCCTAGAGATCTCCTAAATCACGTGCGTGTGTGTTTGTAGTGGGAGTGTGTGCTGAGGTGAAGCGGTTTCTCTTTCTCTTCTGTTGATGATGAGTGTTTATAATGAATAAACCGAAAGAGCTGATGTGATCCTGAGGAGAGACGAGGACCTGACCGAACCTGACAACACTGCTCTGTGTGTGTGAGTAATCTCTCTGTGTGTGTGAGTGTGTGTTATCTGTGACTGTTATCTGTGTGTGTGTGTCGTCTGTGCTGTGTTATCTGTGTGTGTGTGTGTGTGTGTGTGTGTGTTCAGGGTGTGATAGACGTGTGTATCCCCAGGGCCCCGGAGCCGCTGGCGGGTCTGCTGACGGCTGAGTTCACCTGTGTGTGTGTGTGTGTGTGTGTTCAGGGTGTGATGGACGTGTGTATCCCCATGGCCCCGGAGCCGCTGGCGGGTCTGCTGACGGCTGAGTTCACCTGTGTGTGTGTGTGTGTGTGTTCAGGGTGTGATAGACGTGTGTATCCCCAGGGCCCCGGAGCCGCTGGCGGGTCTGCTGACGGCTGAGTTCACCTGTGTGTGTGTGTGTGTGTGTGTGTGTTCAGGGTGTGATGGACGTGTGTATCCCCATGGCCCCGGAGCCGCTGGCGGGTCTGCTGGCGGCTGAGTTCACCTGTGTGTGTGTGTGTGTGTGTGTGTTCAGGGTGTGATGGACGTGTGTATCCCCATGGCCCCGGAGCCGCTGGCGGGTCTGCTGACGGCTGAGTTCACCTGTGTGTGTGTGTTCAGGGTGTGATGGACGTGTGTATCCCCATGGCCCCGGAGCCGCTGGCGGGTCTGCTGGCGGCTGAGTTCACCTGTGTGTGTGTGTGTGTTCAGGCTGTGATGGACGTGTGTATCCCCATGGCCCCGGAGCCGCTGGCGGGTCTGCTGACGGCTGAGTTCACCTGTGTGTGTGTGTGTGTTCAGGGTGTGATGGATGTGTGTATCCCCATGGCCCCGGAGCCGCTGGCGGGTCTGCTGGCGGCTGAGTTCACCTGTGTGTGTGTGTGTGTTCAGGCTGTGATGGACGTGTGTATCCCCATGGCCCCGGAGCCGCTGGCGGGTCTGCTGACGGCTGAGTTCACCTGTGTGTGTGTGTGTGTTCAGGGTGTGATGGACGTGTGTATCCCCATGGCCCCGGAGCCGCTGGCGGGTCTGCTGGCGGCTGAGTTCACCTGTGTGTGTGTGTGTGTTCAGGGTGTAATGGACGTGTGTATCCCCATGGCCCCGGAGCCGCTGGCGGGTCTGCTGACGGCTGAGTTCACCTGTGTGTGTGTGTGTGTGTGTGTGTGTGTGTGTGTGTGTTCAGGGTGTGATGGACGTGTGTATCCCCATGGCCCCGGAGCCGCTGGCGGGTCTGCTGGCGGCTGAGTTCACCTGTGTGTGTGTGTGTGTGTGTGTTCAGGCTGTGATGGACGTGTGTATCCCCATGGCCCCGGAGCCGTTGGCGGGTCTGCTGACGGCTGAGTTCACCTGTGTGTGTGTGTGTGTGTGTGTTCAGGCTGTGATGGACGTGTGTATCCCCATGGCCGAGGAGCCGCTGGCGGGTCTGCTGGCGGCTGAGTTCACCTGTGTGTGTGTGTGTGTGTGTGTTCAGGGTGTGATGGATGTGTGTATCCCCATGGCCCCGGAGCCGCTGGCGGGTCTGCTGGCGGCTGAGTTCACCTGTGTGTGTGTGTGTGTGTGTGTGTGTGTGTGTGTTCAGGCTGTGATGGACGTGTGTATCCCCATGGCCGAGGAGCCGCTGGCGGGTCTGCTGGCGGCTGAGTTCACCTGTGTGTGTGTGTGTGTGTGTGTGTGTGTGTGTGTTCAGGGTGTGATGGACGTGTGTATCCCCATGGCCGAGGAGCCGCTGGCGGGTCTGCTGACGGCTGAGTTCACCTGTGTGTGTGTGTTCAGGGTGTGATGGACGTGTGTATCCCCATGGCCGAGGAGCCGCTGGCGGGTCTGCTGACGGCTGAGTTCACCTGTGTGTGTGTGTTCAGGGTGTGATGGACGTGTGTATCCCCATGGCCGAGGAGCCGCTGGCGGGTCTGCTGGCGGCTGAGTTCACCTGTGTGTGTGTGTGTGTTCAGGGTGTGATGGATGTGTGTATCCCCATGGCCCCGGAGCCGCTGGCGGGTCTGCTGGCGGCTGAGTTCACCTGTGTGTGTGTGTGTGTTCAGGCTGTGATGGACGTGTGTATCCCCATGGCCCCGGAGCCGCTGGCGGGTCTGCTGGCGGCTGAGTTCACCTGTGTGTGTGTGTGTGTGTGTGTTCAGGCTGTGATGGACGTGTGTATCCCCATGGCCCCGGAGCCGTTGGCGGGTCTGCTGACGGCTGAGTTCACCTGTGTGTGTGTGTGTGTGTGTGTTCAGGCTGTGATGGACGTGTGTATCCCCATGGCCGAGGAGCCGCTGGCGGGTCTGCTGGCGGCTGAGTTCACCTGTGTGTGTGTGTGTGTGTGTGTTCAGGGTGTGATGGATGTGTGTATCCCCATGGCCCCGGAGCCGCTGGCGGGTCTGCTGGCGGCTGAGTTCACCTGTGTGTGTGTGTGTGTGTTCAGGCTGTGATGGACGTGTGTATCTCCATGGCCGAGGAGCCGCTGGCGGGTCTGCTGGCGGCTGAGTTCACCTGTGTGTGTGTGTGTGTGTGTGTGTGTGTGTGTGTTCAGGCTGTGATGGACGTGTGTATCCCCATGGCCGAGGAGCCGCTGGCGGGTCTGCTGGCGGCTGAGTTCACCTGTGTGTGTGTGTGTGTGTGTGTGTGTGTGTGTGTTCAGGGTGTGATGGACGTGTGTATCCCCATGGCCGAGGAGCCGCTGGCGGGTCTGCTGACGGCTGAGTTCACCTGTGTGTGTGTGTTCAGGGTGTGATGGACGTGTGTATCCCCATGGCCGAGGAGCCGCTGGCGGGTCTGCTGACGGCTGAGTTCACCTGTGTGTGTGTGTTCAGGGTGTGATGGACGTGTGTATCCCCATGGCCGAGGAGCCGCTGGCGGGTCTGCTGGCGGCTGAGTTCACCTGTCACTGCTGCTACGAGGTGCTGGTCGAGCCCACGACGCTCCCCTGCGGACACAGCTTCTGCCGCCACTGCCTGGCCTCCTGGTGGGCCTCCGGCCTCCGCACCAATTGCCCAGAATGCCGAGTGGTGTGGCAGGGCTTTCCCAGAGTCAACATCCTCCTCCGGTGAGAGATGTCGATCTGCTTCTGTTCACACACGCCTTAGTTATTACAGGAGTGAAAACACTTTATACACAGGGACTATATCGTGTGTGTGTGTGTGTGTGTGTGTGTGTGACAGGGATGCGGTGGAGAAGCTGTTTCCCGCTGACGTGAGCCGACGGAAGCAGGCCGTCCTCAGTGATCCGTGGCTCCGGCAGGTTCTCCTGATGTTCAGGAATAGTCACACACACACAGCTGGTCCAGTGAACCCACCGCAGATCAACATCAGAGAGTTTTTCTCTGGAGTCCTGACAGCACTGAGCTGTGTAGCTGTGAGTCTCACACACACACACACACAGTTTTTGGGGCCTGAGGTCTGATTGGTTAGCGTTAGACAGCACGTTTTCTAGACCGGCTAAATGAAGTGAAACTGGATGTGAGAGCGCACTGCAGTGACGCCTGGGATCACTGGATCTCTCAGTCTATCACATGCATACCCTCATACTGAGGACAGGAGATAGAGAGTTGAGCATTCTCTGAGGCTGACTCAAGAGTTTCCCTTTCAGCCATCGACTGGTTCAACAACTAGCTCACATGCGCGAGTTGTAATGTTACGTTTATATTCTTTATCCAGGATATCTGATTATTAATCTCAGAGGAACGGGCTTCATTTCACTGGAGGTCATTTACAGCTTTTCTTTTTGATGCATCATCATAATCTAGCAGTTCTTTTTTTCTATTCATACGTTCATGTTTTCATAGAAATGTTTTGATGTCATACTTTTATTTGTCAACAATAATTTTCGTAACGATCTTAAAATATTAAGATATTAATAAGGCTGGTTTAAAGCACTTCTTCCTGCCTCTGTGTATTAATGCTCATGGGTAGCCGTAATGGGTTCATTCAGATCTTAACATTAAGTATTTTACTCTTATGTGTCAACAAGATTCAACAAGACATGTTCTCCTGGCTAGACCCAATGTTTAGATCTGTTGTGGTATTTATGAAAATTAGCACATGCGTAATTAGATTATGCACCGTTTGTCCATGTTAACAAACAATTTAAAAAAAACTTGTAATACATTTTTTGTTTGTCTTGATGTAAGTAATCAACTCAGTAATTTTCATGTTGATATCTAAAGGTTAAAATTTTTACACTATTCACGTAAGAAAAAGTATGAATAGTGTATATTTGGGTCTTTTTCGAAACTTTCCCCTGATGGGATTCTTCGGGGCTTTTTTCCTTACTCTGGACATATTGAGGATACAAAATCAGTTGAGTTTGCTTCTGTTGCAATTTGTTCACGGTTGACCCCCATTTTGGCTTAAAATGTGTGTGTGTGTATGTAGATGGTGTTGTTAGTGTACCGCGCGTTCAGTGCCGACTCCAGTCTTGAGACGCTGCTCAGTAAACCACTCAGCACGTGGAGCGCTGATGATGTCATGCTGTGGGTGGAGCATCTGGGGGTCTGGACCAATCAGTATAAAGAAACATTCCACAGGGAGCAGATCAACGGCAGGTAACACACTCTTACACACACACACACACACACACACACACACACACACAATTTAACATTTCTACAGTCATGTGAAGTCATGAATGTAAGAGACCTACAGTACTGAACATTCATCAGCAGATCATCAGTGAGGCTTTAAATGTGACCTTTGCTGTGTGTGTGTGTGTGTGTGTGTGTGTGTGTGTGTGTCAGAGCACTGTCTGCCCTCAGCGATGAAGATCTGTCCACGGCTCCGTTCATGATCCAGCAT